>NC_052315.1:11707656-12007656 GCF_016432855.1 Salvelinus namaycush
AGACTGCTTAGGATCCCAGCCCTCTTGAGTTAAACCACTAGGACTCTGTAACGAAACACATACAGACACACACACACACACACACACACACACACACACACACACACACACACACACACACACACACACACACACACACACACACACACACACACACACACACACACACACACACACACACACACTGCAGTCAGAGGTAGATGCTACTGCGTTCACAGTCTGGTGGAAATAATTAATCTGGCGAGGGCCAGATAGCGATCCAAACTTTGACCTCCAACTAGTCATCGTTCACCAAAACCCGATGCTCCCACAGAGATCTGTTGCGGAAGCAGGCAGCAGAGCAGGTACTGGCCATAAACTAGGGCTGGGACAATACCAGTATCATGATACTGCTTAGTATTGTGGCAAGCAAACAAAACACGAAGCAAATGTAACTTCTTTAGGAAAACAGTCCTAATGTTGGCAACAAACACCATTATGTTGTCATCCAGTCACATGTATTGATTTTCCCAGCTACCTTACATACTGCAGGACCAAAGAGTTTGACCTGCTTGGTGTTTTCATTTTTGCCATGAAAAAAATATTGTGATCCTGGTATCGTCCCAGCCCAACCATAAACATGAGGTTTAAAGTTGGCGGAACCTCAGACCAGCGTTGGTGCGAGGTGACATTCTCCACTGCTCTTTAAAGGATCATTTGCTGAAGTAAATCTCCTGAGGACAGGTTATACACATCCAATGTGCTTAGGTTCCAAAACCTTACGGGTCACTATGGAGTAGTCAGGATGTACTCACAAGGTATGACCCAATCTGGCCCTCATACCATCATGGCCACCTAATCATCCCCCTCTCCCCTGTAACTATTCCCCAGGTCGTTGCTGTAAATGAGAATGTGTTCTCAGTCAATTTACCTGGAAAAAATAGGGGTTACATGTATTGTATTTTTTATGCTGTATATTTTGTGCTCTTGTACTGTAGGCCTATGCCTTTCCATGTGCATTGTTGTAGGATTTAAATGGAGAGGTTTAATTTCAGCAGTTTGTTTATCGAGTTGCTTTTAAAGGCAGCTCGATGAAGGCAGACAGTCCCCCCCAAAAAATGATGTTCCTTTTCTGACTCACAGAAGGCATTTTAAGCTGTTTGTACAAAGCCTTTGGAGAAAAGGAACAGTATTAAACTCACACTACTGTGTCAATATTTGGAACAGTGTCATTTACTGGTGATTTTCACTTGGAGTTTAACCTGACTGGTCGTGTCGTTCCGTTATCTCTGTATAATTGTGAATAAACATGTTAGAGATGATCAATTTCCCACGGCAGTTAAAAAACAATGACATGGTCATTGAAAATCATACAGTCTGTCTATTATGGAACGTCTCAATTGTCGTTTTCTTTTGTTGCCATGGCATTTTAGCATGATAGCATTTTTGTGTCTGTTATTTTTGTTGCTCCTTATGTGTTATAGTGTAATTGCATCACAAGTTTTATTGTTTGAACATACAATTACATTATATACGGTATGTAAACATCGTAATAAATATGAATCCTATAGGGAATCCTATGCTATAGGCACATTTCAATTACCTTAGCATTTATAATAAATAGTACACTGTTAAAAGTAAACAGAAAGAATACTCTAGTGTATGACCAATCAGTGGCTGATGATTGTTGAATGTTATATTTACATCATTACGAGGTCTGGCTCTTTAATGTGCACCGCTCTCTCTGAATATCTGGAGGAGATACGCATTTATTGGATTCCGTGATTAAGTCAGGATTTTTTTTAATGTATTTTACCTTTATGTAACTAGGCAAGTCAGTTAAGAACAAATTCTTATTTTCAATGACAGCCTAGGAACAGTGGGTTAACTGCCTTGTTCAGGGGAAGAACGACAGATTTTTACTTTGTCAGCTCCGGGATTCGATCTAGAAACCTTTCGGTTATTAATCCAACGCTCAAACCACTAGGCTAGCTGCCGCCTCAATTCACAGGTAGATTTCGTTGTGGGTTAGCTTGGAAGTTGGGAATTGCATTTCCATAGGCCGGACGGATCCTGTGTGGGTTGGAGATTGTGAAATATATATATATATATGTATATGTGTGTGCATATTTACAATTGCAGTATGGTGGAGAATGTGGGGACCTTTCTGTTAAAGACCTTTATTATACAAAACAACCTAGCCTCAATCCAGCCTCTGCCCAAACCCTTAGAATAACTTTCCCCTGCTATGTGACTGTTTATTGTCATCTGCTCTGAGAGGGTCCAATCCTAATCTTGTTTGGGAGACCGGGGTTAACCTTGGTTTTTCCCAGAACCCCCCTCCCTTTTTTAATGTATTTTGGCGGAATGGAAACGGACAACTCTTATATATTTAGGCAGGAATTCCAAAATCAGAAAGCTGTTAAAGTCATGTTAAATAGAGCTCCTCATGGCAGCTGTAAGGAGAGAGAGTTGAGGTGTTTTAACATTAAATATGCCAGTACCGAGTACATTTTAAGACACCATCAGCCTCACACCTCAATTCTCCTTGAGTCAGCCCCGCCCACTGTTTGATTGTCTGTCTCTCTATTGGTGTGACTCGTGTCTTCAAGACGAGTCTCCCAGTGAAGAGCTGTCAACAACATGTAGTGCTTCTCACTCTGCCCGTGTCAACGTTGGAGATGACAGTGAAAGTGGGAGGTGTAAACATCACACGTGTATGTATGACTATTGACAGAGCATATCTGGGTCACGGGGAAGAAAAGAACCAAAAGGCGTCAATGTATGCTTTGCCAGTGTTTGCTTTTGACAAAGCCCAGATACAGACAGATTGAAACTGCACAAGGATTTGACTGTATTAGATTGTAACCTGTTTGAAGCATAACCTCTCTCTCTCTCTCTCTCTACCTCTCTACCTCTCTCCCTCTCTCTCACTCTCTCTCTCTACCTCTCTACCTCTCTCTCTCTCTACCTCTCTACCTCTCTCTCTCTCTACCTCTCTACCTCTCTCTCTACCTCTCTCTCTACCTCTCTCTCTATCTCTCTCTCTACCTCTCTCTCTCTCTCTCTCTCTCTCTCTCTCTCTCTCTTCCTCTACCTCTCTATCTCCCCTACCCCCCCCCTCTCTCTCTCTCTCTCTCTCTCTCTCTCTCTCTCTCTCGCTCTCTCTCAGATGACTCAGTGTATGAGTCCCCAGAGCCCTTCCTGACAGACGACAGCACCGGTGGCTGTTGCGTGGCCGCCCCCTGCCTCTCCCTCATGCTGGCCATGCTGCTCACGCTTCTCCTGTCCTCATCATAGCATCTTGGGCCCGCCGGCCGTACCCCCCTTGAAACAGCCCCCCACCCGACTTCCCATCAAATCTTCCGCCTCTGCCCCCTGAGAGGAGACATGCCTCCTCCACACCCCATCTCCCCACGCCTGTCCTCTCCTCCTCCTATATCAGTCCACTCTCCTGCACCCTCCATCCTCCACCCTCCACCCCTCGACATGCACCATCTGGACACTGTAAACTCATACTGCCCCTCCCTCCCTCAGAACCCTCCAACTCCTCAGCGTAACCCTTGCTTCATGACCTCTGGCTTCTGACCCTCAGCCTACAGCTCAAGTCCAGGTGGCGATAAAGTGGAGTAGTCCTGGGGACCAGGAAGGAGTCACTTAAAGACAAGAAGGAGTCCCTTAAAGGCAGGAACGAGTTCCTTAAAGTCTTTACAAAAGCAGGCTCTCAGCTGCAGAGGAGCGCTGGGATGTGCAAGAAATGGATGGGGTTTTGAACCGAACTGAGCACAAACTCCCCTCCTACGTGTCTGGATGGTCGACAGTGACGTCTTCTCCACTTCAGAACCCTCTCATGTGCATCTTCATCTTCGGACTGTTTGCGTTTCTCTTTGAGTCTTTGTGCTTTGATTATGGTCAATAGTGTCCCACTTGTACATGTCCATTCTGTTACAGTGTATTATACAGTAGTATATTACTTTGTCACGTTGGCTCCTGCGGTGATAGATCATAGGTGAACCTTCTCTTTATCTCTCTCTCTCTCTTCTTGTGTGTCTCTGACCAGTCTCTCTCGCTCTCTCTCTCTCTCTCTCTCTCTTCTTGTGTCTCTGACCAGTCTCTCTCTCTCTCTCTCTCTCTCTCTCTCTTCTTGTGTCTCTGACCAGTCTCTCTCTCTCTCTCTCTCTCTCACTTCTTATGTCTCTGACCAGTCTCTCTCTCTCTCTCTCTTCTTGTGTGTCTCTGACCAGTCTCTCTCTCTCTTCTTGTGTGTCTCTGACCAGTCTCTCTCTCTCTCTCTCTCTCTCTCTCTCTCTCTCTCTCTCTCTCTCTCTCTCTCTCTCTCTCTCTCTCTCTCTCTCTCTCTCTCTCTCTCTCTCTCTCTCTCTCTCTCTCTCTCTCTCTCTCTCTCTCTTCTTGTGTCTCTGACCAGTCTCTCTCTCTCTCTCTCTCTTCTTGTGTCTCTGACCAGTCTCTCTCTCTCTCTCTCTCGCTCTCTTCTTGTGTCTCTGACCAGTCTCTCGCTCTCTCTCTCTTCTTGTGTCTCTGACCAGTTTCTCTCTCTCTCTCTCTTCTTGTGTGTCTCTGACCAGTCTCTCTCTCTCTCTCTCTCTCTCTCTCTCTCTTCTTGTGTGTCTCTGACCAGTCTCTCTCTCTCTCTCTCTTCTTGTGTCTCTGACCAGTCTCTCTCTCTCTCTTCTTGTGTGTCTCTGACCAGTCTCTCTCTCTCTCTCTCTCTCCTCTTCTTCTGTGTCTCTGACCAGTCTCGTTCTCTCTCTCTTCTTGTGTCTCTGACCAGTCTCTCTCTCTCTCTCTCTTCTTGTGTCTCTGACCAGTTTCTCTCTCTCTCTCTCTTCTTGTGTGTTTCTGACCAGTCTCTCTCTCTCTCTCTCTCTCTCTCTCTTCTTGTGTGTCTCTGACCAGTCTCTCTCTCTCTCTTTTCTTGTGTGTCTCTGACCAGTCTCTCTCTCTCTTTCTCTCTCTCTTCTTGTGTGTCTCTGACCAGTCTCTTTCTCTCTCTCTTCTTGTGTGTCTCTGACCAGTCTCTCTATTTCTTCTTGTGTGTCTCTGTCCAGTATCTCTCTCTATCTCTCTCTCTCTTATTGTGTCTCTGACCAGTCTCTCTCTCTCTCTCTTCTTGTGTGTCTCTGACCAGTCTCTCTCTCTCTCTCTCTCTTCTTGTGTCTCTGACCAGTCTCTCTCTCTCTCTTCTTGTGTGTCTCTGACCAGTCTCTCTCTCTCTCTCTTCTTGTGTGTCTCTGACCAGTCTCTCTCTCTCTCTTCTTGTATCTCTGACCAGTCTCTCTCTCTCTCTCTTCTTGTGTGTCTCTGACCAGTCTCTCTCTATCTCTTCTTGTGTGTCTCTGACCAGTCTCTCTCTCTCTCTCAATTCAATTCAATTCAAGGGGCTTTATTGGCATGGGAAACATGTGTTAACATTGCCAAAGCAAGTGAGGTAGATATTATACAAAAGTGAGTCTCTGACCAGTTTCTCTCTCTCTCTCTCTTCTTGTGTGTTTCTGACCAGTCTCTCTCTCTCTCTCTCTCTTCTTGTGTGTCTCTGACCAGTCTCTCTCTCTCTCTTTTCTTGTGTGTCTCTGACCAGTCTCTCTCTCTCTTTCTCTCTCTCTTCTTGTGTGTCTCTGACCAGTCTCTTTCTCTCTCTCTTCTTGTGTGTCTCTGACCAGTCTCTCTATTTCTTCTTGTGTGTCTCTGTCCAGTATCTCTCTCTATCTCTCTCTCTCTTATTGTGTCTCTGACCAGTCTCTCTCTCTCTCTCTTCTTGTGTGTCTCTGACCAGTCTCTCTCTCTCTCTCTCTCTTCTTGTGTCTCTGACCAGTCTCTCTCTCTCTCTTCTTGTGTGTCTCTGACCAGTCTCTCTCTATCTCTTCTTGTGTGTCTCTGACCAGTCTCTCTCTCTCTCTCTCTCTCTCTCTCTCTCCTTGTGTGTCTCTGACCAGTCTCTCTCTCTCTCTCTCTCTCTCTCTCTCTCTCTCTCTTCTTGTGTGTCTCTGACCAGTCTCTCTCTCTCTCTCTCTTCTTGTGTGTCTCTGACCAGTCTCTCTCTCTCTCTCTCTCTTCTTGTGTGTCTCTGACCAGTCTCCATCTCTCTCTCTCTCTCTCTCTCTCTCTCTCTCTCTCTCTCTCTCCTTGTGTGTCTCTGACCAGTCTCCCTCTCCCTCTCTCTCTCTCTCTCTCTCTCTCTCTCTCTCTCTCTCTCTCTCTCTCTCTCTCTCTCTCTCTCTCTCTCTCTCTCTCTCTCTCTCTCTCTCTCTCTCTCTCTCTCTCTCTCTCTCTCTCTCTCTCTCTCTCTCTCTCTCTCTCTCTCTCTCTCTCTCTCTCTCTCTCTCTCTCTCTCTCTCTCTCTCTCTCTCTCTCTCTCTCTCTCTCTCTTCTTGTGTGTCTCTGACCAGTTTCTAACATCTTTGCAATTTCTAGCAGTAGCGTCCCAGAGTAGATGAGGACCTTTTCTGTAAATCTGCCAAAGACACTTGTTTAACTTTTATACCGGGAGAACAGGGGGGTGGGACAGCGCTGTCGTGGCTCTCCAACAAGGTCGTAAGCAGCCATAGACCTCTGTGTAGACCCTCTGAAACATGCCATGGGGGTCCATCACAGACAGGGCAGTGTAGATTTTTTAAAAAGAGGATCTTTTTGTCATACAAAAAAAAATGTTATGTAAAAACAAACAAATGAACCGTTTCAAAAATTGCCTTTTTTCCCACTGGTGCTGAATTCAAAATGAGTCTCTCCATCTCATGCTGCGGTGCTCTCTTTCTCACTACCCCCTCTTATCTCTTTCTCTCTCTACCCCTTCTTCTCTCTCTCTCTATCTCTATCCCCTCTTCTCTCTCTCTCTCTATCTCTACCCCCTCTTCTCTCTCTCTCTATCTCTACCCCCTCTTCTCTCTCTCTCTACTCCCCCCTCATCTCTCTACCCCTCCTCTCTCTTTCTCTCTCTACCCATCTTCTCTCTCTCTACCCCCTCTTCTCTCTCTCTCTCTACTCCCCCCTCATCTCTCTACCCCTCCTCTCTCTTTCTCTCTCTACCCATCTTCTCTCTCTCTCTACCCCTCTTTGCTCTCTCTCTACCCCTCTTCTATCTCTCTCTACCCCTCTTCTCTCTCGCTCTACCCCTCTTCTCTCACTCTCTCTCTACCCCTCTCTCTCTACCCCACTTCTCTCTCTACCCCACTTCTCTCTCTCTCTCTCTCTCTCTCTCTCTCTCTCTCTCTACCCCTCATCTCTCTCCCTCTCTTTCACATTCTCTCTACCCCCTTCTATCTCACTCTCTCTCATTCACTCTACCCTCTCTCTGTCTCATTCTCTGCCCCCTCTCTCTGTCTCTCCTGCTCTGAATGTGAGGCATTCACCACGTGACGTTTTCGCTGTATGACACATGCCCATTGCTATGTCAGGTCCTCTTGTCTGAGTCCCAGTACTAAGGCTGTTGACCGCTGGGTCATTGTGGAGACTGAGGGCCTGTCATCACGAGGGGAATGGACAATGTGAGATCCCCATGTATTGTGCAACACTAAGGGAGCCAGACCTCCATGAACACTTAAAGAGGACGGAAAGGGAGCCAGACCTCCATGTACACTTAAAGGTGACGGAAAGGGAGCCAGACCTCCATGTACACTTAAAGCTGACGGAAAGGGAGCCAGACCTCCATGTATACTTAAAGCTGATGGAAAGGGAGCCAGACCTCCATGTACACTTAAAGCTGATGGAAAGGGAGCCAGACCTCCATGTACACTTAAAGCTGACGGAAAGGGAGCCAGACCTCCATGTACACTTAAAGCTGACGGAAAGGGAGCCAGACCTCCATGTACACTTAAAGCTGACGGAAAGGGAGCCAGACCTCCATGTACACTTAAAGCTGACGGAAAGGGAGCCAGACCTCCATGTACACTTAAAGCTGACGGAAAGGGAGCCAGACCTCCATGTACACTTAAAGGTGACGGAAAGGGAGCCAGACCTCCATGTACACTTAAAGGTGACGGAAAGGGAGCCAGACCTCCATGTACACTTAAAGGTGACGGAAAGGGAGCCAGACCTCCATGTACACTTAAAGGTGACGGAAAGGGAGCCAGACCTCCATGTACACTTAAAGGTGATGGAAAGGGAGCCAGACCTCCATGTACACTTAAAGGTGATGGAAAGGGAGCCAGACCTCCATGTACACTTAAAGGGGATGGCAATGGCCCCAAACAAACTCCAGTGGGAGTTTGGAATCTCAGATGCACTTCCGCTTTACAAAATGGACTATTTCGTTTCACTAAAAAAGACTGGGGGACCGAAGTGTATGAGAGTAATGTTGTGGCTTTGTGATAGAACACTCCTCTCCCCGGTCATGACCGACCATTTACAGAGAGCTGGCTGAGAACATCCGAATGAACGCAGAAATAAACTACATTTCAGAGAAAAGTGAGCTAAATACAACTTTTATATTTTACTTTATTCCATGTTATTTCTTACTTTACTTTTCAAAGAAGCAGCAGAAGTTATTCATATGTGAAATGAAATTATATTGTAGACCCTTCAAATATTAGAGCGACGAGGGTACCAGTCTCTGTAGTCAAACAGAGAAGTCAGTCGTTTGCTATTGTTGTTGTTGTTTTCCTGCTTGTATCACAATGCCTTCTGGTACTTGTAGTCCTGTAATGCTTTTTTTTAAAGGTGAAGAACATGGTGTGGTTATCAGATCAATTTATTTTTAGTTGGTTTTAATGTGGATAAAACATGTTTGGATTTCATATGAAATGTTCTTGTTTTGGCAAAGGAAAGCTATGGGGGAAATGGAAAAAACACAAATAAAGCTTTTTGTCTATAGCGGATATAGCTCTGGTTTACAGTGTGACATGTCTATACTGTAGGCTACAGAGTGAATACATCATCAAAGTATTCAGAACTGCTGTTTCAATCAAACATGCGCTCTCGGCCGTTGTTTACAGTGTCTTTACCTAAACTAAATTGCAGTCTAATGTTGATAAGCCAATTTGGTAAAAATAATGTCTGCATATGGATTTAAAAAAAATATTTTATTAATGGGCACTTGTTAGAAAAACATTCAAAAGTTCATGCATTTAAGAACTGGAACTTCACAGAGAGCTGGGGTGGTTTAAGATTGTTCCAAAGATCTGTAGCTAGGTTTCCATCCAATTGGTGACAGATTTTCATGCAAATATTCTAAAATCTGCAGAAAAACAATATGTGCATTTTCCCACCAGAGATGTGTTTCCATCAAATTGACTTGTTGTGTATAGAAGGCTGTGCGTGATGACGTAGTACACATAAAACATGTATTTTGCGGTTAAATCCCCCATGTACCGAATAGTTAAATGGGTTTTATTTGTCAAACGGCAGCCAGGCATCGATCATCATGTCACCAGAATATAACCATCTATATGTATTGGAAAGGAGCATCAAGCTCATCCCCACCTGGAGAAGTTCATCATAATGTATTTCATCTGTAGTCTAATAAACTGCATGCCTTCCCAAGTCGTAGTAGGACTACACAACATACACTACACAACATGTCATCACGTGACCTCAACTTTACTCCCATATCATGCTTATTATATCAATATTTGCGTATAAAAGCGTTTCCACAGCCATTTCTCGCATAATTAATTTTACAGACACAAAAAGATCCCACTTTGTCTAGTATATTTTGTTTTATCGACATTTGAATAGTCTACCAACAAATGTACTTCAGGCCTGTTTCTATCAGGCCTGTCATGACATTTTATATCCGAAATGTACATTACATGCATAAAAAGGTTGGATGGACACCTGGTTAATATGATGGATTCTGACTATTCTCTTCCCTCTGATGCATGACAATAAAAAAGATTTAGCCTCGGATAAAACCTATTTTAATCAAATGGACTTTCAGACCTGTGACGATTGACTTCTAGTGAATGATCAGAGGGAAGATCATTTAAGGAATGTATCAATCAGTGTTTAATAATTTAACAAATAAAACTTCCACTACAAGTGGCCTCTTTGATTTTGGCTTTAAAATCTCAATCTTTTTACTCGATTCTGTCTGTCACTGCATCATCGCTTTCCAAAGAGCTGCTCTGACTGGTGTAGGATTGACTCATCTCTCTCAAAGAGACAAGAGAGAGCTTTCTATATCTCATGAAATCAGCTGTCCTGGAGGAATATGCAAATGCATTTGGAGGGATTATAGAATGATAAATACTTTGCCGTGATTCAAGTTCCCTCAAATGCCTTAAATGATAACGACTTCACTCTTTAAAAAAAGGGTTCCGAAAGGGTTCTTCGGCTGTCCCCATAGGATAACCCTTTTTGGTTCCAGGTAGAACCCTTTTGGGTTCCATGTAGAACCCTCTGGAGAAATGGTTCTTCATGGAACCCAAAAGGGTCCTACCTGGAACCAAAAGGGTTCTTCAAAGGGTTCTCCTATGGGGACAGCCGAAGAACCCTTTAAGGTTCTAGATAACACCTTTTTTTCTAAGATTGTAATATATGCTATAATATAATACAAACAAATAGTTAATGAAATGAAATCCAATCAAATCAAATTGTATTTGTCACATACACGGAATGCATCAGGTGTAGACTTTACCTTGAAACGCTTTCTTACGAGCCCTTCCCAACGATGCAGAGTTAAACAATTATATAAATAGAAAAATAGTGACACAAGAGGAATAAAATACACAAGAATGGAGGTATATACAGGTATTGTAGTACCAGTACCAGATCAATGTGCAGAGGTATGAGGTACTTGAGTGAGATATGTACATGAAGGCTGGGTACAGTGACTGGGCATCAGGATAGATAATAATAAGGTATTTGAGGTAGATATGTACATGAAGTCAGGGTAAAGTGACTAGGCATCAGGATAGATAATAATAAGGTATTTAAGGTAGATATGTACATGAAGGCAGGTTAAAGTGACTAGGCATCAGGATAGATAATAATAAGGTATTTGAGGTAGATATGTACATGAAGGCAGGTTAAAGTGACTAGGCATCAGGACAGATAATAATAGGAGTAAAATAAAGAACAGAGCAGCAGCAAATGATGAGTGTTAAAGTGTGTGTTTGAGTTGTGTCTATATGTTGTGTGTGTGTGTGTGTGTGTGTGTGTGTGTGTGTGTGTGTGTGTGTGTGTGTGTGTGTGTGTGTGTGTGTGTGTGTGTGTGTGTGTGTGTGTGTGTGTGTGTGTGTGTGTGTGTGTGTGTGTGTGTGTGTGTGTGTGTAGTGTAGTGTAGTGTATGTGAATATGTGTCAGTTTTGTGTGAGAGTGTCAGTGTAGTGTGAGTGAGTGTGTATATGTATATATAGTCTTGTGAGTGTGCACAGAGTCATTGCAAGATGGGGTCAGTGCAGATAGTCCAGGTAACCATTTAATTAAATATTTACCAGTCTTACAACTTGGGTGTAGAAGCTGTCTCGGAGCTTGCTGGCCCAAGAACTGATGCTCCAGTACTGTTTTCCGGGACGGTAGCAGAGTGAACAGTCTATGGGTTGGGTGGCTAGAATCTTTTAGAATAGAATTGTTCGGGCCTTCCTCTGACACCGCCTTATATAGAGGTCCTGGATGACAGGGAGCTCGGCCCCATTGATGTACTGGGCTGTCCGTACCACCCTCTGTAGCGCTTTGCGAGCGAGCGAGGGCGGTGCATTTGCCATACTAAGCGGTGATGCAACCAGACAATATGCTCTCGATGGTGCAGCTGTATAACTTTTTGAGGGCCCGAGGGCCATTGCCAAATCTTTTTAGCCTCCTGTAGGGGAAGAGGCGCTGTCGTCCCCTCTTCACGACTGTGCGGGGGTGTGTGGACCATGTTAAGTCCTTAGGGATGTGGATAATAAGGAACTTGAAGCTCTCAACCTGCTCCACTATAACCCCATCGATGTTGATGGGGGCGTGCTCTCCTCTCTTTCTCCTGTATTCCACGATCAGCTCGTACGTCTTACTGACGTTGAGGGAAAGGTTGTTGTCTCTGACATCCTCGGTGTAGGCTGTTTCATCGCAGTCGGTGATCACACCTACCAAATCAAATCAAATTGTATTTGTCACATGCGCCGAATACAACAGGCCTTACAGTGAAATGCTTACTTACAAGCCATTAACCAACAATGTAGTTTAAGAAAAATAGGTAAGTAAAAAATAAGAAATAAAAGTAACAAATAATTATAGAGCAGCAGTAAAATAACAATAGGCTATATACAGGGGGTACCGGTACAGAGTCAATGTGCGGGGGCACCGGTTAGTCGAGGTAATATATACAGTTGAAGTTGGAAGTTTACATACACTTAGATTCGAGTCCTTAAAACTCTTTTTTCAACCACTCCACAAATTTCTTGTTAACAAACTATAGTTTTGCAAGTCGTTTAGGACATCTACTTTGTGCATGACACAAGTAAATTTTCCAAAAATTGTTTACAGAAAGGTTATTTCACTTATAATTCACTGTGTCAAAATTTCAGTGGGTCAGAAGTTTAAAGACACTAAGTTGACGGTGCCTTGAAACAGCTTGGAAAATTCCAGAAAATGATGTCATGGCTTTAGAAGCTTCTGATAGGCTAATTGACATAATTTGAGTCAATTGGAGGTGTACCTGTGGATGTATTTCAAGGCCTACCTTCAAACTCAGTGCCTCTTCACCTGACATCATGGGAAAATCAAAATAAATCAGTCAAAACAAATTGTAGACCTCCACAAGTCTGGTTCATCCTTGGGAGCAATTTCCAAATGCCTGAAGGTACCACGTTCATCTGTACAAACAATAGTACGCAAGTATAAACACCATGGGACCACTCAGTCATCATACCGCTCAGGTAGTAGATGCATTCTGTCTCCTAGAGATGAACGTACTTTGGTGCGAAAAGTGCAAATCAATCCCAGAACAACAGCAAAAGACACTGTGAAGATGCTGGAGGCAACAGGTACAAAAGTATCTATATCCACAGTAAAACGAGTCCTATATCGACATAACTTGAAAGGCCGCTCAGCAAGGAAGAAGCCACTGCTCCAAAACCGCCATAAAAAAGCCAGACTACGGTTTGCAACTGCACATGAGGACAAAGTTCGTACATTTGGGAGAAATGTCCTCTGGTCTGATGAAACAAAAATAGAACTGTTTGGCCATAATGACTGTCGTTATGTTTGGAGGAAAAAGGGTGATGCTTGCAAGCCGAAGAACACCATCCCGTAAAGCACGGGGATGGCAGCATCATGTTGTGGGGGTGATTTACTGCAGGAGGGACTGGTGCACTTCACAAAATAGATGGCATCATGAGGCAGGAAAATTATGTGGATATATTGAAGCAAGACATCAGTCAGGAAGTTAAAGCTTGGTCGCAAATGGGTCTTCCAAATGGACAATGACCCCAAGCATACTTCCAAAGTTGTGGCAAAATGGCTTAAGCATAACATAGTCAAGGTATTGGAGTGGCCATCACAAAGCCCTGACCTCAATCCTATATAAAATGTGTGGGAAGAATTGAAAAAGCGTGTGCGAGCAAGGAGGCCAACAAACCTGACTCGGTTACACCAGCTCCGTCAGGAGGAATGGGCCAAAATTCACCCAACTTATTGTGGGAAGCTTGTGGAAGGCTACCTGAAACAGTTGACCCAAGTTAAATGTAAAGGCAATGCTACCAAATACTAATCAAGTGTATGTAAACTTCTGACCCACTGGGAATGTGATGAAAGAAATAAAAGCTGAAATAAATCATTCTCTCTACCATTATTCTGAAATTTCACATTCTTAAAATAAAGTGGTGATCTTAACTGACCTAAGACAGGGAATTTTTACTAGGATTAAATGTCAGGAATTGTGAAAAACTGAGTTTAAATGTATTTGGCTAAGGCGTATGTAAACTTCCGACTTCAACTGTACATGTAGGTAGAGTTAAAGTGAATATGCATAGATAATAAACAGAGAATAGCAGCAGCGTAAAAAAGAGGGGCAATGCAAATAGTCTGGGTAGCCATTTGATTAGCTGTTCAGCAGTCTTATGGCTTGGGGGTAGAAGCTGTTGAGAAGCCTTTTGGACCTAGACTCGGAGCTCCGGTACCGCTTTCTGTGCGGTAGCAGAGAGAACAGTCTATGACTAGGGTGGCTGGAGTCCTTGACAATTTTTTGGGCCTTCCTCTGACACCGCCTGGTATAGAGTTCCTGGATGGCAGGAAGCTTGGCCCCAGTGATGTACTGGGCCGTACGCATTACCCTCTGTAGTGCCTTGCGGTCGGAGGCCAAGCAGTTGCCATACCAGGTGGTGATGCAACCCGTCAGGATGCTCTCGATGGTGCAGTTGTAGAACTTTTTGAGGATCTGAGGACCCAAATCTTTTCAGTCTCCTGAGGGGGAATAGGTTTTGTCGTGCCCTCTTTACGACTGTCTTGGTGTGCTTGGACCATGATAGTTTGTTGGTGATGTGTCTTCAGCACACTTGATGATGGGGTTGGAGTTGTGCATGGACACGCAGTCATGGGTGAACAGGGAGTACAGGAGGGGACACCCCTGAGAGCCCACCATGTTGAGGGTCAGCATAGTGGAGGTGTTGTTGCCTACCTTCACCACTTGGGGCCGGCCCGTCAGGAAGTTCAGGATACAGTTGCAGAGACCTACATAAAATATACTACAGTTCACTATAGAATACTACAGTACTTCCTAGAATTCTGTAGTAAGCTGTAGTATACTGTTGAATACTATGCTACAGAATACTATAGAATACTGTAGAATACACACTGTAGTATCCCTCGATCAAGTGTAGTACTTAGTACAGAATTGTACACTACAGTCCGTAAAAACACTACATTTTAACTTTAGTAAAAACTACAGTATTGAATTTGCATATACCCTACCTATTCTCCTCCCCCATATGTGTGTGCCACTCGTAAGTGAGAAACCTACATGCCAAATATAGCTCATACAGTGCCTTTGGAAAGTATTTAGACCCCATGACATTTTCAAATTATGTTATGTTACAGCCTTATTCTAAAATGGATTTAAAAAAAAGAAATATCCTCAGCAATCTACACACAATAGCCCATAATGACAAAGCGAAAACAGTTTTTTTTACATTTTTGCAAATGTATTACAGAAACAGAAATACCTTATTTACATAAATATTCAGACCCTTTGTTATGAGGCTCGAAATTGAGCTCATGTACATCCTGTTTCCAGTGATCTTTCTTGAGATGTTTCTACAAGTTGATTGGAGTCCACCTGTGGTAAATTCAATTGATTGGACATGATTTGGAAAGGCACACACCTGTCTATATAAGGTGCCACATTTGACAGTGCATTTCAGAGCAAAAACCAAGCCATGAGGTCGAAGGAATTGTCCGTAGAGCTCCGAGACAGGATTGTATTGAGGCACAGATCTGTGGAAGGGTACCAATTTCTGCAGCATTGAAGGTCCCCAAGAACACAGTGGCCTCCATCATTCTTAAATGGAAAAAGTTTGGAACCACCAAGACTCTTCCTAGAACTATCCATCCGGCCAAACGGAGCAATCGGGGGAGAAGGGTCTTGGTTAGGGATATGTCCAAGAACCCTATGGTCACTCTGACAGAGCTCTAGAGTTCCTCTGTGGAGATGGGAGATCCTTCCAGAAGGACAACCTTCTCTGCAGAACTCCACCAATCAGGCCTTTAAGGTAGAGTGGCCAGACGGAAGCCACTCCTCAGCAAAAGGCACATGACAGCCCGTTTGGAGTTTGCCAAAAGGCACTTTAAGACTCCGACCATGAGAAACAAGATTCTCTGGTCTGATGAAAACAAGATTGAACTCTTTGGCCTGAACGTCAAGCGCCACATCTGGAGAAAACCTGGCACCATCCCTTCGGTGAAGCATGGTGGTGGCAGCATCATGCTGTGGGGATGTTTTTCAGCGGCAGGGACAGGAAACTAGTCAGAATCAAGGCAAAGATGAACGGAGCAGTATAGAGAGATCCTTGATGAAAACCTGCTCCAGAGCGCTCAGGACCTCAGACTGGGGCCGAAGGTTCACCTTCCACCAGGACAATGACCCTAAGCACACATCCAAGACAATGCAGGAGTGGCTTTGGGATATTCCTCTGAATGTCCTTGAGAGGGCCAGCCAGAGCCCGGAGTTGAGCTTGAGAGGATCTGCAGAGAAGAATGGGAGAAACTCCCCAAATACAGATGTGCCAAGCTTGTAGTGTCATACCCAAGAAGACTCGATGCTGTAATCGCTGCCAAAGGTGCTTCAACAAAGTACTGAGTAAAGTGTCTGAATACTTATGTAACTGTAATATTTTCGGGGGGGGTTTCTAAAAATTTTTTTTTGCTTTGTCATTATGGGGTATTGTGTTTAGATTAATGAGGAGGGAAAATGATTTAATCCATTTTAAAATAAGGTTGTAACACAACAAAATGTGGAAAAAGTCAAGGGGTCTGAATACTTTCCGAAGGCACTGTATTGTGTTCCCTACAGGTTATAGAAAAGAACAGAAGCTCTGAACTCTCCGTTTAGAACACCTACCTATCTACAGATTCTGTCAAATGTGCTCTTTTAGTATTTCTTCAGTAGCTTTCCTCAAGTAGAAAGCCGCCGAATTCTATGTTAACAATAATAAATAAAAAACACTTTTGTAAATTATACAATAATGTCCTCAAAAACACTACAGTAAATACTACAATATACTACAGTCTATAAAAACACTACAGTAATTACTGTAGTATAAACAACACTTTTTTTACTTCAGTATTTACACTATAGTAAACTGTAAATACTACACCATACCACAGTAAACACTACATTGAATACTATAGTATTCCTACCATAGTATACACTATAGTATTTTTTCATGTGGGGAGGTGTTCAGTCCTAAGGTCCCCAGCTTTGTGATGAGCTTGAAGGGCATTATGGTGTTGAACGCTGAGCTGTAGTCTATGAATAGCATTCTCACATAGTTATTTCCCCTCTTGTCCAGGTGGGAGAGGGCAGTGTGCAGTGCAATTGAGATTGCATCATCTGCGGATCTGTTGGGGCGGTATGCGAATTGGAGTGGATCCAGGTTGTCTAGGATGATGGTGTTGGTGTGTGTCATGACCAGACTTTCAAAGCACTTCCTAATTATAGATATGAGTGCTAAAGGGCGATAGTCATTTAGGCAGATTATCTTGGTGTTCTTGGGAACAGGGACAATGGTGGTCAGCTTGAAACATGTTGAGATTACAGACTGGGACAAGGAGAGTTTGAAAATGTCCATGAAGACACTTGCCAGCTGGTCTGTGCATGCTTTGAGAACACGCCCTTGTATTCTGTCTTGCTTGTTTAAAAGTTTTACTCACATTGGCCACAGAGAGCGAGATCACATGGTCATCTGGAACAACAGGGGCTTTCATGCAAGGCACGGTATTGTATTCCTCGAAGCAGTGTTATATTCCTTTGGGAGTTCTGCATCATTGGGCATGTCACGGCTTGGTTTACGTTTTGTAATCCATTATCGTCTGCAAGCCCTGCCTCATACGACAAGCGTTGGAGCTGGTGTAATAGGATTCCACCTTCTTCCTATATTGTCCTTTTGCACGTTTGATGTCTCGTCGGAGGTCGTAGCATGCTTTCTTGTATGTGTCCATTTCTGTGTCCTCTTCCTTGTAAGCGCTAGCTCTAGCCTTTAGCCCATTTGGATATTGCCTGGTTTGGATACGTTCGTATAGTCACTGTGGGGACGATGTCGTCTATGCACACCCCTCCTCTTTTGGACTTGCCTGAGGCCACTTTCATCTGATTGTGCCGCTGCATGGAGAAACCACTGAGTTCTACGTATATAGTCATCCAGCTACGTCTCTGCAAGACATATAATATTGCAGCTTTTCAAGTCTCTCTGATAGGAGAATCTCAAATGAATCTCATCCATCTTATTCTCGAGTGACTGGGCATTTGCCAATAGAACGGAGGGGAGTGCGGGACGATATTCTCTTCATCTTAATCTCACCAGGATGTCGGCACGCCTGCAGGGTTTTGGTAGCCCATGAAACAAATGAATGGGGTCCGGTATGAACAACAGAATGGAGTTGAAGTTAGATTTGAAGTCGAAATCGAGGTTAGTACTGTCACTGTCTACCTGATGTCCAGAAGTGCTTGGTGGTCATGTGTGATAACAGTATGAACTTTTTGTACAAAAAAAGTAAAGAAAACATGAAAAAACGTCAGTAAATACCAAAGTCGGGTTGGAACCCGTAAGATGTTGCCCTTCTCCGTCAATGTCATCTTGCATCCCCATTAGAGCAGACTGACTCTACCTAATACCGAGCACTAGTCCCTCCATGATTTGACCCATTCCTGTTCTGTCAGAGAAGATGGGAAGGACTGGAATGGTGGTTGTTAGAAAAGATGGTGGAGGAAATGGGGTTTGATAGCAGTGAATGCTACAGGTACCTCATGCCGAGGCAGAAACTGGTATCCTGGGGAGACTGATAAAGGGGAGATGGGATAATTGAGGGTGCATTGACATGGGGTTTCTCTACCATTTCTCGTATTTTCCATTTCTACCCTGTAAATAGCTGGGTGTCTCTCGCTGCTATCTGTTTTCTGAAGCCTCCAGCCAGGTAATAGTGTTGGCAGAGAGTGAATGGAACAGAAGCATGACATTCTGCTTTGTACTTTCAATACACCCCAAGACAGTCACGTCTACATTGACCATTTCCAAAGGACCATGCCATTACCCCTCATGCAACCTTGTCATACCACCTATAGACGTTGTGAATGCATCTCATGTGGGGTTCTGTGAGAATTAGATTTTTCTATAATAACTGTTTTATGAGGCCTAGATTTTTTCTCTCACAAAAGATACACACATGTATGACTCAAGCAAAAGTGTGAGTTACGAGCTCAAAGTTCAAGGCCTAGATTCAATCAGATCAAGTGTTAACCTGCGATAGCCAACACCCGCATAGCTGATGTTTTGGTGCCGGTGGTGTTACTGCGTTGGAGATGTCAGATTGGTGAGCAGCTGCTCTTGTCAAATTGAAAATCATTATTGATGGAAATAATGAGGGTTTCTATCAGCCTAATCAAGGTGTAGATTACATCACACATTCCAGTGTTCCAACTTGTAAACACGGCTGCATACTAATGCAACTCCATGCAGCCAATGGTAATGGTCACGACAGCTTTAATTCCGGGAGCTGTTTGTGGAGATGACAGCTCTAATGCAGTTCCACCTCCGACACCATCAAAACACAAGCTATGCTGGTGTAGGCTAGCATGAATCTGAATGAATCGAGGCCAACGTTTGGATTCAGCCCCATGGGCCCTTGGCTTTCAGATGTAACTCCTGTAATCACAATAGTAATCACAGTTGGAGGATATTAACCCAGTTTTTAAGGGCTAATGGAGCAATCTCAATGGCCCTCCGCTGTCTCCGGTTATTGTAGTATTGCAATGCTAATGGACTAGCACAACTGTTTCACCACGGGCCTCTCATCTGTTCTCCATGATAAGATTTCTTTCTCATGTTCTCAATGTGCGCATCCAGCACAGGTACATTTAAAATGTCCATTGATAACGTTCTAAGCAGGCTTGTTTGTGGCTTCATTAACCATGAGAAGAATATGAATTGGCAAGCCTGGAGAAAGTGGTAAACAAACACCAAAGATATAAAGATACCCCCCTCTTGGCCAATTACCAGATGAAGTAGAATCACCATTTTATAGCAGCAGGACATTGAAGTTCCTTGGGGAACTCTTAATGAAAAAACACAGACTGATTACTTATCCTTTGCTCCTGCACTTTCTTCTCCTCTAACAGTCCTCATCTCTGTTTTCTTTCCGTTGAAGTGTCTCTCCTACGTTCCCATCCTCCAAACAGAGGGCCCATGAGATGCCTCCACAAAGCACTGCTTGACCTTTCCACAATCAAACAGCCAACAGCTGAGGCCCTATCAAGCCCCCAGTGTGAGCTACTTCAACAGCGCTACTTTGCCAAGAGATTGCACCCCAGGTGTCACCTAACAAGATAACACACAACCACTATCATAGCTCACTCAGAGCCAAATCGTGACTCGCTATCTTAAACTAGGAAAATACCAAGCGCCAGAGTTCTTCTCTACGACGGGTTGTTTCATGGTGAATCCTGGCAGGCTAAAAACCGACCAGGTGAGGTGACAAAGTACTGTAATTTCGATAGCTGTTGCACAGTATCGTTTTTACCAATTTATGGTCTCTGAAATGACATCATAGGACTCCAACAAAGCTCTTGAGCCATGATTAGACATGTCTGAAAGTATATTGTTTTAAATCGCATTAAAACTCATTTCCTGTAATCCAGGTCACCACACAATGTAACCATCCAGTTATTGAACGACATTGGCTCGGACGCATCAACATACAGTATGGACGCATCAACATACAGTATGGACGCATCAACATACAGTATGGACGCATCAACATACAGTATGGACGCATCAACATACAGTATGGACACATCAACATACAGTATGGACGCATCAACATACAGTATGGACGCATCAACATACAGTATGGACACATCAACATACAGTATGGACGCATCAACATACAGTATGGACGCATCAACATACAGTATGGACGCATCAACATACAGTATGGACACATCAACATACAGTATGGACACATCAACATACAGTATGGACACATCAACATACAGTATGTCAACCTTCCTTAGCAATCGCCATTACATCTATGATGATTTCACATTCAAAGCATTTGTGTCAATGGGCAGATGTTAAACATAACATGGCAATTATGATAAGAAAAGCATCAAATGTTTACATCACATGCAAGACTGTATGCATTGCATGGTGCTTAAGCAAGATCGGTTGAAACCATGTTTAACACTAGTGTAGTAAAAGATTGATGACAAGCATGTTTTCTTTTGAACTTTCCTCCCCTCTTGCGCGAAACAATCCCTGGAACACAACCTTTGCTTCGCAGGCCAGTGCACTCCCACCTTTCTTTAACTTCAGGACACATAGCCCAGTGGTAAGCGGTTACCATACATTCTGTTTGCAATGTACATTTTCTTAATTTAACACAGATTTTAGCATAATTAATGGAAGCAAGACAATTTGCGGCTAATTGATTCTGTGTTCAGCCAGCTGATTCTCATTCACTGGAGCCTTTTTCCACTCACTCTTTTTCTCTCTCTCAAACACAAAAGGGTGAAGGGCTGGCTTTCTATATTAATGAGCACCATCTGTGTTGAGCCTGAGAAAGGAAGAACGAGGGAGGAGAGAGAGAGAGCAAGAAAGGAGAGAAGGAAAGACGAGGAACAATGTTCAGGTAAAGCCAAAGAGGAGCAAAGGTCTGGGGCAAAAATAAATATTGAAAACCATCCTAAAATGGCAGGATGTTTAAAAGTTGTATAATATAACTTTATTATTGACTGTGCATCCTGATGCTAGTGCCAACGGTAAGTTGCTACTTCCCCTACGGAGAGAATCCGAACTCTAAACATTACCTCAGCCTGACTGTCTCTTTTCCATAGAGTCACTAATTTATTTCAGTATCTTTTATGCAAACTGAACCAGTTCAGAAGTGCAAGCAGATGTCTCCTCTCCGTTTGGTGAATGAGGGTGTTTCAGGTATGGAAATTCGATCCTCTGCAATTTGTCATTGAGTGCAAACCGTGCAAAACAGGTTTTCCTTTTTTTTCTTCACTGCAAACCAAAATGTAGGCAGCAGGACAAACATTCGAGACAGAGTGCCAGATATACTGTACTCAACATATGACAGATACCACAAAAGGACGATAGTCACCTAGGAAACAACAACAACAACTGTTATAGATCACCTAGGAAACAACAACAACTGTTATAGATCACCTAGGAAACAACAACAACAACTGTTATAGATCACCTAGGAAACAACAACAACAATTGTTATTGTAACGGTTTTCTTCCTGAGATACAAAGAGACAATGACAAACACCTGCCTCTGATTGAGAACCATATCAGGCATACATAGAAATGGACAAACTAGACACACAACATAGAATGCCCACCCAGCTCACGTCCTGACCAACACTAAAACAAGTAAAACACACAAGAACTATGGTCAGAACGTGACAGTTATAGACCACTTAGGAAACAACAACAACAACTGTTATAGATCAACTAGGAAACAACAACAACAACAACTGTTATAGATCAACTAAGAAATAACAACAACAACTGTTAGATCACCTTGGAAACAACAAGTGTTATAGATCACCTAGGAAACAGCAACAACAAGTGTTATAGATCACCTAGGAAACAACAACAACTGTTATAGATCCCCTAGGAAACAACAACAACTGTTATAGATCACCTAGGAAACAACAACAACAACTGTTATAGATCACCTTGGAAACAACAACTGTTATAGATCACCTAGGAAACAACAACAACAACTGTTATAGATCACCTAGGAAACAACAACAACAACTGTTATAGATCACCTAGGAAACAACAACAATAACTGTTATAGATCACCTAGGAAACAACAGTACCTCAAGTATTTTTCCCCAACAGGCGGTCCTGTTGTTTCCTGAACAGGCGGTCCTTATGGCACATGAATCCTCTGCATTATTCACCCAGTGATCAATGTTTCAGGACAATAGTCATTTTATCATTGTTAATGAAACAAGAGCAGCTCATTACTCTGTGTGAGGCAAATCAATGTCACGCTGCGCCTTAGGTTAGAGAGAATGATGATGAATGAGTCGGGCGCAGAGGGTTAATACACAATCAACGCAGGTTAGATCTCATGTATTTATCGATCTGTTCATGTACTGCCTTCCATCTCAAGTCCTTAAATGAGACGTATGTACTAGGGCACATTCCATATTCACCGTTATTCCCCTCGAAGTGTGCACAATGCCACCTTTAGCAGAATGATAATGAGCTTTTTGTTGTGTTACATAACCTCAAACAAACCTGTTGAGACGTGTCCATATCCTCAAACAAACCTGTTGAGACGTGTCCATATCCTCAAACAAACCTGTTGAGACATGTCCATATCCTCAAACAAACCTGTTGAGACGTGTCCATATCCTCAAACAAACCTGTTGAGAAGTGTCCATATCCTCTAACAAACCTGTTGAGACGTGTCCATATCCTCAAACAAACCTGTTGAGACGTGTCCATATCCTCAAACAAACCTGTTGAGACGTGTCCATATCCTCAAACAAACCTGTTGAGAAGTGTCCATATCCTCTAACAAACCTGTTGAGACATGTCCATATCCTCAAAGAAACCTGTTGAGACGTGTCCATATCCTCAAACAAACCTGTTGAGAAGTGTCCATATCCTCTAACAAACCTGTTGAGACGTGTCCATATCCTCAAACAAACCTGTTGAGACGTGTCCATATCCTCAAACAAACCTGTTGAGACGTGTCCATATCCTCAAACAAACCTGTTGAGACGTGTCCATATCCTCAAACAAACCTGTTGAGACGTGTCCATATCCTCAAACAAACCTGTTGAGACGTGTCCATATCCTCAAACAAACCTGTTGAGACGTGTCCATATCCTCAAACAAACCTGTTGAGACGTGTCCATATCCTCAAACAAACCTGTTGAGAAGTGTCCATATCCTCTAACAAACCTGTTGAGACGTGTCCATATCCTCAAACAAACCTGTTGAGACGTGTCCATATCCTCAAACAAACCTGTTGAGACGTGTCCATATCCTCAAACAAACCTGTTGAGAAGTGTCCATATCCTCTAACAAACCTGTTGAGACGTGTCCATATCCTCAAAGAAACCTGTTGAGACGTGTCCATATCCTCAAACAAACCTGTTGAGAAGTGTCCATATCCTCTAACAAACCTGTTGAGACGTGTCCATATCCTCAAACAAACCTGTTGAGAAGTGTCCATATCCTCTAACAAACCTGTTGAGACGTGTCCATATCCTCAAACAAACCTGTTGAGACGTGTCCATATCCTCAAACAAACCTGTTGAGACGTGTCCATATCCTCAAACAAACCTGTTGAGACGTGTCCATATCCTCAAACAAACCTGTTGAGAAGTGTCCATATCCTCTAACAAACCTGTTGAGACGTGTCCATATCCTCAAAGAAACCTGTTGAGACGTGTCCATATCCTCAAACAAACCTGTTCAGAAGTGTCCATATCCTCAAACAAACCTGTTGAGACGTGTCCATATCCTCAAACAAACCTGTTGAGAAGTGTCCATATCCTCTAACAAACCTGTTGAGAAGTGTCCATATCCTCTAACAAACCTGTTGAGACGTGTCCATATCCTCAAACAAACCTGTTGAGAAGTGTCCATATCCTCTAACAAACCTGTTGAGACGTGTCCATATCCTCAAAGAAACCTGTTGAGATGTGTCCATATCCTGAAACAAACCTGTTGAGACGTGTCCATATCCTGAAACAAACCTGTTGAGACGTGTCCATATCCTGAAACAAACCTGTTGAGACGTGTCCATATCCTGAAACAAACCTGTTGAGACGTGTCCATATCCTGAAACAAACCTGTTGAGATCTGTCCATAGCCTCAAACAAACCTGTTGAGACGTGTCCATAGCCTCAAACAAACCTGTTGAGATCTGTCCATAGCCTCAAACACACCTATTGATATCTGTCTATAGCCTCAAACAAACCTCCTTCATATTGCTATATAGTAATAAACATTGTATTTGTTGATTAAATTAAGCCAAACATGTATTCTCAGAGTGCTTTGCCTGAAACCAGAAACTCGAATACAGGTTTTGATTGAATAGCGTCCTCAAGTTTATCGCCCTGTCTTTGTTGGGTTCTGAGAGGTCTTTTTTTATATATATATATATTTTACCTTTATTTATCTAGGCAAGTCAATTAAGAACAAATTCTTATTTAAAACAACGGCCTACCACGGCCAAACCCTAACCCGGACGACAATGGGTCAATTGTGCCCCGCCCTATGGGACTCCCAATCACGGCCGGTTGTGATACAACCTGGAATCAAACCAGGGTCTGTAGTGACGCCTCTAGCACTGAGATGCAGTGCCTTAGACCGCTGCACCACCCGGGAGTAAGAGTAATAAGATAAAGATGTGAGCTTCTTCTAGTTTGCTACTTTGTGAAAAGAATAAATGCAGGGTCTTGAAGCACTGTGGGAGGTGTGGAGTGCAACAGTTTGTGTATTAAATGAACAGCAGTGGTCTGTTTTCATACATGGATCAGATTAGATTTAACAAGAGCTCACCGTGAAATGGATAAAACAGACTTGGACAAACTATAGTCAGGATCAACAGTCACCATCAAATTGAAAAGGAGTGGAGACCTCATTGAAGTAAAAGATGAGGAAGCCGTCTCATTTACATTTAAATAGATGCACACAGTTGAGATGCAGGGAGGGTAAAATAAATATTTGCATTTGTGGTCGATTTGATTAAAGTACCTCGCTGAAGCAGAAGAGGGACCACATTTTTTGTGTGTTTTTGACACAGCATTTGAGCAGCAAAACATGTCTTGAAAGCCAACTGGATTTTGTGTTTTCTTTTTATTATACTGTCTTGTCTTTCAAATAATGTCCAGTCGTTAGATATAAACGCACCGTTTCAAACAATTACTCATAAATTAATGTAAATGAATTTAAATTCATGCCATCAACACAGGATTTGTGTTTGTTTATTTAGCTAGCTACTTCTTAGCATTAGCATTATTCAGTGCAAATCAGTGTGGTAGAACCCCTGATAGAATGCAAACACCAAATCACATCGCTAAATAACTTACGTTTTCAATTAGGTATACTAAGTTGTTTAGCATTCACAGTACAGTTTTAGTAATCTGGATTTATTTATAACTTGGGTGTACCATCAACTACAGATAATGAATCTGATTTTGATACCTTAATTCACACTTTCTAATTTCTATCATTCTACTTTGTAACGATCGTCGTAATCCTCCTCCTCGGACGAGGAGGAGAGGCGAGAAGGATCAGACCAATATGCGGAGTGATTAGTGTCCATGATTATTTAATGAATCGAAACAAAAGAACACCATGAAACAATCGACAAACAGTCCCGTGTGGCACGAATGCAGACACGCGATACAACCACCCACAAAACACACGTGAAACCCCGGCTGCCTTAGTATGATTCTCAATCAGGGACAAACGATCTACAGCTGCCTCTGACTGAGAATCATACCAGGCCGAACACAAAAACCCCAACATAGAAAAACACACATAGACCAACCCACCCAACTCACGCCCTGACCAACTAAATAAATACAAGAAAAAAGGAAAACAGGTCAGGAACGTGACATAACCCCCCCCTTAAGGTGCGAACTCCGGGCGCACCCGCATAAACTCTAGGGGAGGGTCTGGGTGGGCGTCTGTCCACGGTGGCGGCTCTGGCGCTGGTCGTGGTCCCCAACCCACCATAGTCAAACCCCGCTTCCGTGGTCTCCTCCCAATGGCCACCCTCCATGTCAAACCCACTCTACCAAAAGGCAGCACCGGACTGAGGGGCAGCACCGGACTGAGGGGCAGCACCGGACTGAGGGGCGGATCCTGGCTGGCTGGCTCTGGCGGATCCTGGCTGGCTGGCTCTGGCGGATCCTGGCTGGCTGGCTCTGGCGGATCCTGGCTGGCTGGCTCTGGCGGATCCTGGCTGGCTGGCTCTGGTGGATCCTGGCTGGCTGGCTCTGGCGGATCCTGGCTGGACGGCTCTGGCGGGTCCTGGCTGGACGGCTCTGGCGGGTCCTGGCTGGACGGCTCTGGCTGGTCCTGGCTGGACGGCTCTGGCTGGTCCTGGCTGGACGGCTCTGGCTGGTCCTGGCTGGACGGCTCTGGCTGGTCCTGGCTGGACGGCTCATAACAGACGGACAGCGCTGGGAAGGCAGGCAGCTCAAACAGCGCTGAGCAGGCAGGCAGTTCAGGCGCCGCTGGGCAGACGGCAGACTCTGGCCGGCTGAGACGCACTGTAGACCTGGTGCGTGGTATAGGCACTGGCTGCGCTGGAGAGGAGGAAAGCTCTGACAGCGCTGGACAGGTGGGAGCAGCTGGAGAGAGAACCCGGAGAGACAGCCTGGTGCGGGGGGCTGCCACCGGTGGACTGGTACTTGGAGGTGGCACCGGGTATACCGGACCGTGAAGGAGGACACGTGCTCTTGAGCACCGAGCCTGCCCAACCTTACCAGGTTGAATGGTGCCCGTAGCCCTGCCAGTGCGGCGAGGTGGAATAGCCCGCACTGGGCTATGCTGGCGAACCGGGGACACCATTCGTAAGGCTGGTGCCATGTATGCCGGCCCGAGGAGACGCACTGGAGGCCAGATGCGTTGGGCCGGCTTCATGACATCCGGCTCGATGCCCAACTTAGCCCTACCAGTGCGGCGAGGTGGAATAGCCCGCACTGGGCTAAGCACGCATACTGGGGACACCGTGCGCTTTACCGCATAACACGGTGTCTGACCAGTACGACGCCCTCTCACTCCACGGTAAGCACGGGGAGTTGGCTCAGGTATCCTACCCGGCTTTGCCACACTCCTCGTGTGCCCTCCCCCAAGAAATTTTTGGGTCTGACTCTCGGGCTCCCAACCACGTCGCCGCGCTGCCTCCTCATACCAGCGCCTCTCTGCCTTCGCTGCTTCCAGCTCCGCCTTGGGACGGCGATATTCCCCTGGCTGAGCTCAGGGTCCTTTGCCGTCCAGGATCTCTTCCCAAGTCCAGGAGTCCTGGGTTTTTTCCCACTGCTGTCGCTGCCCGTTTGCACTCCGCTTGATCCTAGATTGGTGGGTGGTTCTTTAACGATCGTCGTAATCCTCCTCCTCGGACGAGGAGGAGAGGCGAGAAGGATCAGACCAATATGCGGAGTGATTAGTGTCCATGATTATTTAATGAATCGAAACAAAAGAACACCATGAAACAATCGACAAACAGTCCCGTGTGGCACGAATGCAGACACGCGATACAACCACCCACAAAACACACGTGAAACCCCGGCTGCCTTAGTATGATTCTCAATCAGGGACAAACGATCTACAGCTGCCTCTGACTGAGAATCATACCAGGCCGAACACAAAAACCCCAACATAGAAAAACACACATAGACCAACCCACCCAACTCACGCCCTGACCAACTAAATAAATACAAGAAAAAAGGAAAACAGGTCAGGAACGTGACATACTTCCTGCTACTGTAGCAAAGTACATATTGTAAAAGGTAAGAAAGTCAACCTTTCATTACTGATGTCTCTTCTGGCAAACAGTAAACGACTCTCAAAAGTCAGTCAGAGCAGCCATTGGTTGCAGTGAAAGAAGTCCTCGATAATATTAGAAATGGTGTCCTCTCTCAATAATCCAATTATCTTTTCCATTAGATTTCACATAACAACAGTTTTTTCATTATGTTGGAAAGGGCAAGCTGGCCGTGCTATCAGACGTGCCAAGTCACAGGATGTACAACGATATAATTTCCTTGCCACAAAGCCAACCTCCAGAATGACAGGTGGCCCACCATTACAGGAAGCATGACTTTGTTTGTCTCACATTCTGATTGCAGTAATTGCCCAAGGTCTTGGATAATAACATGTTAATATGTGATATTCATGTTTAACTTTGGTGATTGAGGGCCGGCCACCCCTCAGAGCCTGGTTCCTCTCTAGGTTTCTTCCTAGGTTCTGGCCTTTCTAGGGAGTTTTTCATAGCCACCGTGCTTCTACTTCTGCATTGTTTGCTGTTTGGGGTTTGAGGCTGGGTTTCTGTACAGCACTTTGTGACATCGGCTGATGTAGAAAAGGCTTTATAAATAAATTTGATTTGATTTGATTCCGTTTTTATTGATATGCTAAATGCCCTGTAGATAATGATGTGGGTGTGATCTAATGTTATGGCTCATTGATTTCTATTGATATACTCTAAGCTATTAATTATGTCCAATCTTGGTTCAGGCTATTTGCCCTTTTATAATATGATACCTTTACCATTACCATGTAAGATTGATGTCTAACTGTCTGTCTCTCAGCTTTTTGAGACCAGCATTGAAGCGACTCCTCAACAACCAGGCCAATTACCACTGACATGGCACTGAATTGGACTGACAGCTTTTAGTTTGAATCACATGTTTCCAGCTGTTAGTCTTTTATCTTCTCTCTTGGGACAAATAAGGATGCAGGCCAATGAGTTTGATAACTAAAGGGTCGGATCAACAGTGCTTTATTTTGCCTCTAAATCCTCTACTGTCCTCCTGGACTGTTCTGGCAGTAGCTCACATTATGATGGTTCACTTTGGGGTTTGGGCGTAGCTGCAGGAAGTAGGGGAAGGGGGGTGCACTACTTTTGGCAAAACATTTAAAAAATATATATTGATGAAATAGCACTGTACACAAGTAAGCAGGTGTGTAGTGCTGGGGGAGCGCGACACTCCCTCACTTAAAAAAAAAAAAAAAAAAAGAGAATACATGGAAGATGTATTCTGATCATTTCAAATTTCATAAAAACGAGAGAATGACAAAACAAATAAATATGTAGGCTACAGCAGCCTATATGTAGGCAATAGTGGTTTCTTCCCTGTCTTCTCTTTGGCCAATGATGAAGAATGTTAGGCTACGTGTGCACTTCAGAGGCCTGTTGGAGGCTTGCCAAGTTAAGAACATTAGAACATTGAACAATCTTTTTTATGTTAACCGTGTCTGTGTTGATGTTCATAAAACTCCACCGACCTGCTCTTGCGCAGTGGAACCCAGAATGATATGTAACCATCTATCAGCGACACCGTTCCGCCGAGGACACCCAAACCAGAGTGGCTACCGCAAAGCCCAAGAGCCTGACCCTGTCTGGAAGTTGCTGCAGCCCTGCTTGGGATATTTAAAAACTCAACAGAGCCACTAGGCAGGGTATACGCTTTGATTGAAACAAAACTCAACAGAGTCACTAGGCAGGATATACACTTTGATTGAAACAAAACTCAACAGAGTCACTAGGCAGGATATACACTTTGATTGAAACAAAACTCAACAGAGTCACTAGGCAGGATATACACTTTGATTGAAACAAAACTCAACAGAGTCACTAGGCAGGATATACGCTTTGATTGAAACAAAACTCAACAGAGTCACTAGGCAGGATATACACTTTGATTGAAACAAAACTCAACAGAGCCACTAGGCAGGGTATACGCTTTGATTGAAACAAAACTCAACAGAGTCACTAGGCAGGATATACACTTTGGGATATTTAGCCTATATTGGCTATTGGTTGAGACGTAGGGCCCATTCTAGCTGCGACATAATGGGCCCTATGTCGGGGTGGGAAAATGGAAATTGTCCAAATTGGAGGTAATGATGTGTGAGTACACAACACCAAAATATTACTTTTATGGCTGTTTTAAAACATATTTCCTACAATTCTACATAGTAATGATTTATGTTCACTACTTTGTCAATTTATTTATTGATTCAATCTATGCAAATAAATTCTATGAATTGATAGTTCCCCTCTCTGTTTTCTTTTATTCTGTAATAGGGTATATTGTAGCCATGTGTCCAAGCTGATCAAATCAAAGTTTATTTAGTGCTGTCCTTGTAGAACCACGAAGGACCCTCCAATCGTTTAAAATAACATTCATCAAGATCTGTTGTCTATGTCTAATATTCCTGCTCATCACCTCTTCTTCTTCTTATTATAAATAGAAGATTATGACTTCTCACAATGGTGCTCGTTTAGTAAAGTATGATCAAAGCTGAATCACCTCCACATTTCTAATGACATTGTAGGATGGTTAGCTGAAGCGGAATAGTCTTTTAAAAAATGATCATGCGCCAAAACTCAACAGAGCCACTAGGCAGGATATACGCTTTGATTGAAACAAAACTCAACAGAGTCACTAGGCAGGATATACACTTTGATTGAAACAAAACTCAACAGAGTCACTAGGCAGGATATACGCTTTGATTGAAACAAAACTCAACAGAGTCACTAGGCAGGATATACGCTTTGATTGAAACAAAACTCAACAGAGTCACTAGGCAGGATATACACTTTGATTGAAACAAAACTCAACAGAGTCACTAGGCAGGATATACACTTTGATTGAAACAAAACTCAACAGAGTCACTAGGCAGGATATACGCTTTGATTGAAACAAAACTCAACAGAGTCACTAGGCAGGATATACACTTTGATTGAAACAAAACTCAACAGAGTCACTAGGCAGGATATACACTTTGATTGAAACAAAATACAAGAAAGGCTAATAGTTAGTTAACAATATCTACTCTAATTCACTCACCAAACAGCCATTCAGGAAGATGGAAATGCCTAGGCTAAATTAAACTGATTGAGTTCAATCAAATGATTGGCATGCAGATGCAGTTTCACAGGTAAAACGTGAATAATTATAATTTACGATTGACAGTGATGACGGCCTATTTTGAAATTATGTATGCCTAACTTGGTGTTTGAGGGTATTAAAAGTATACTTTTTTTTGAGACAATATGTGTGGGCATAGGCAGACGTTGCAATTGGAGGATTCTAATAATTAGCTGGTTTATAAAATGGATCGGGTTAGTTACAACTGGGGTTGGAGTGAAACCCTACAGTACTGTAGCGCTCCAGGAACTGGCTTGTTAATGATAGGCTATTCAATAGGCTAAATCTGGTACAAACTTTGATTGAGGAAATTATGACATCATTTACATATTTTCCGCGCTCCCTCGCCTATAAAAATAGCACTACACTACTGCAAGTAAGATCTGTGGTAAGTGTGTAGCCGGAGGCGTCTCTATGCTACATGTGTTCCCTGCTGGCTTCATCCATCTGAGCAGAAGCCAAAATGCAACCGTCCCGTGCTCATTACGAACAGGGTAAATAAAAGACCTTGAATGATAACACCATGGACAACTCTTCAGTTCACCCGGAGACTTTATGCCACTATTTTTGATCTGCCGCTGACCACGTTTTAGCCGTCTTCTCCAAGTACATTTTGTCATAGTTTACATTTGGATTAGCCTACATTAATTCATTAAACTGGACTGGATTATTTGCAATCCAATTCATGTACGATTTATCTAATAAACTAGTATATATTGCGGCGCTGTAAGAAAGGGGTTGACTGCACTACAGAAGGTTATATCTGTCCGCTAATACAGGACTAGTAAAGGCCCAGTGCACTACTTTTGTGAAAAAATGAATACATCTTTTTAAATTCAGATTTTTCAGGGGGTGCTGCCCTGAGGGTGCCACCCTCAGCACCCCTACCTCCCACGGCTATGTGTTTGGGGGATTTAAACGCAGAAAGAATCTTGCTGTCACGCCCTGGCCTTAGTATTCTTTGTTTCCTTTATTATTTTAGTTAGGTCAGGGTGTGACATGGGGAAGGTATGTGTTTTTGTATTGTCTAGGGTGGTTGTATGGTTTAGGGGGTTAAGTAGAGTAGATGGGTTTGTGTTTAGTGTAGGTGTCTAGCTGTGTCTATGGTTGCCTGAATGGTTCTCAATCAGAGACAGATGTCATTAATTGTCTCTGATTGGGAGCCATATTTAAGACAGCCATAGGCACTAGGTTAATGTGGGTAATTGTCTATGTTGTACGTTTGTAGCTTGTGTGTGCACTTACGTCTATAGCTTCACGATCGTTTGTTGTTTTGTTTCAGTTTGTTAAAGTGTTCGTTGCGTGTTTTTTCCTTTCTCTAAAATAAAAGAGAATGTATTTTGCACACGCTGCGCCTTGGTCCACTCTCTCTCAGCAAGACGATCGTGACAGAATTACCCACCAGAATCGGACCAAGCGGCGTGTAAAGCAGCAACAGGAGCAATACACAAAGGATTCATGGACATGGGAGGAGATACTGGATGGAAAGGGTCCTTGGGCACAACCGGGAGAATATCGCCTCCCTCGTGAAGCGCTGGAGGCAGCTAAAGCCGAGAGGAGGCGATATGAGGAGGCAGCACGGAAGCAAGGCTGGAAACCCGCGAGTAATACCCAAAAATGTCTTGGGGGGGGGCTAAAAGGGAGTGTGGCGAAGTCAGGTAGGAGACCTGCGCATACTCCCTGTACTTACCGTGGAGAGCGAGAGTACGGGCAGACACCGTGTTACGCAGTAGAGCGCATGGTGTCTCCTGTACGTGTTCATAGCCCGGTGCGGGTTATTCCACCTCCCCGCACTGGCAGGGCTAGATTGAGGATTGAGCCGGATGTCATGAAGCCGGCCCAACGCATCTGGCCACCAGTGCGTCTCCTCGGGCCGGCTTACATGGCACCAGCCTTACGCATGGTGTCCCCGGTTCGCCTACATAGCCCGGTGCGGGTTATTCCACCTCCCCGCACTGGTCGCGCGACGGGGAGCATACAACCAGGTAAGGTTGGGCAGGCTCAGTGCTCAAGGGAGCCAGTACGCCTGCACGGTCCGGTATTTCCGGCGCCACCTCCCCGCCCCAGCCTAGTACCACCAGTGCCTACACCACGCACCAGGCTTCCAGTGTGTCTCCAGAGCCCTGTTCCTCCTCCACGCACTCGCCCTATGGTGCGTGTCTCCAGCCCGGTACCACCAGTTCCGGCACCACGCACTAGGCCTAATGTGCGTCTCCAGGGTCCAGTATGCCCTGTTCCTTCTCCCCGCACTAGCCTTCAGGTGCGTGTCCCCAGCCCGGTACCACCAGTTCCGGCACCACGCACCAGGCCTACAGTGCGCCTCAGCCGGCCAGTCTGCCGTCTGCCCAGCGGCGCCTGAGCTGCCCGTCTGCCAAGCACCGTCTGAGCTGCCCGTCTGCCAAGCACCGTCTGAGCTGCCCGTCTGCCAAGCACCGTCTGAGCTGCCCGTCTGCCAAGCACCGTCTGAGCTGCCCGTCTGCCAAGCACCGTCTGAGCTGCCCGTCTGCCAAGCACCGTCTGAGCTGCCCGTCTGCCAAGCACCGTCTGAGCTGCCCGTCTGCCAAGCACCGTCTGAGCTGCCCGTCTGTCCCGAGCCGTCAGAGCTGCCCATCTGTCCCGAGCCGCTAGAGCCGTCCGCCAGACAGGATCAGCCAGAGCCGTCCGCCAGACAGGATCAGCCAGAGCCGTCCGCCAGACAGGATCAGCCAGAGCCGTCCGCCAGACAGGATCAGCCAGAGCCGTCCGCCAGACAGGATCAGCCAGAGCCGTCCGCCAGACAGGATCAGCCAGAGCCGTCCGCCAGACAGGATCAGCCCTAGCCGTCCGCCAGACAGGATCAGCCCGAGCCGTCCGCCAGACAGGATCAGCCCGAGCCGTCCGCCAGACAGGATCAGCCCGAGCCGTCCGCCAGACAGGATCAGCCCGAGCCGTCCGCCAGACAGGATCAGCCCGAGCCGTCCGCCAGACAGGATCAGCCCGAGCCGTCCGCCAGACAGGATCAGCCCGATCCGTCCGCCAGCCATGAGCAGCCCGATCCGTCCGCCAGCCATGAGCAGCCAGATCCGTCAGCCAGCCATGAGCAGCCAGATCCGTCAGCCAGCCATGAGCAGCCAGATCCGTCAGCCAGCCATGAGCAGCCAGATCCGTCAGCCAGCCATGAGCAGCCAGATCCGTCAGCCAGCCATGAGCTGCCGTCCCTCAGTCCGGAGCTGCCGTCCCTCAGTCCGGAGCTACCCCTCGGTCCGGAGCTACCCCTCGGTCCGGAGCTACCCCTCGGTCCGGAGCTACCCCTCGGTCCGGAGCTACCCCTCGGTCCGGAGCTACCCATCCGTCCGGTGGCGCCCTCTGGGATGGTCTTCAGTCCGGGACTTGCTACAAGGGTCGCCGCTCCAGAGGCGCCACCAAAGCGGGTATTGACAATGGTGGAGTGGGGGCCTCGTCCCGCGCCCGAGCCGCCGCCATGATGGGGGCCACCCCGGACCCTCCCCTTCTGTTTCAGGTTCTGCGGCCGGAGTCCGCACCTTTGGGGGGGGTGGGGTACTGTCACGCCCTGGCCTTAGTTTTCTTTGTTTCCTTTATTATTTTAGTTAGGTCAGGGTGTGACATGGGGAAGGTATGTGTTTTTGTATTGTCTAGGGTGGTTGTATGGTTTAGGGGGTTAAGTAGAGTAGATGGGTTTGTGTTTAGTGTAGGTGTCTAGCTGTGTCTATGGTTGCCTGAATGGTTCTCAATCAGAGACAGATGTCATTAATTGTCTCTGATTGGGAGCCATATTTAAGACAGCCATAGGCACTAGGTTAATGTGGGTAATTGTCTATGTTGTACGTTTGTAGCTTGTGTGTGCACTTACGTCTATAGCTTCACGATCGTTTGTTGTTTTGTTTCAGTTTGTTAAAGTGTTCGTTGCGTGTTTTTTCCTTTCTCTAAAATAAAAGAGAATGTATTTTGCACACGCTGCGCCTTGGTCCACTCTCTCTCAGCAAGACGATCGTGACACTTGCTGGTCACTGACTGGTCATGAGGGTGGATACTCCGTAGCCACTTAACCACACCTGAGTTAAAATACTATTTGAAATATATCTAATATTTTTAGTGTTTGCTCTAGTCAGCCTAGAGTGCAAGATGGGTGGAGTTTGCACTCTTACGACCATTCTATTGGTTTTGTGTAAAGTAAGCCCACGTATTTGAAATTATTTCTAATAGTATTTGAACCCGGATCTGGATTTAGCCAAGCCTCCGCCATGGACAGGAAGTCTCCCCAACGGGTTTGTTGCCTCCCACTGGGCACAAACTGGTTGAATCAACATTGTTTCAATGTAATGTGTCAACGTATTGTGACCTGGCATATACGTGGAAAATACATTGTATTTGAAAAGGTCATCAACTGTTGTTTTGAGGAGAAATTTCAATCACTAGATTATGACGCAGCGGTCTAAGGCACTGTGTCTCAGTGCAAGAGGTGTCACTGCAGTCCCTGTTTTGAATCCAGGCTGCATCACATCCAGCCCATAGGGCGGTGCACAATTGGCTGGGGTAGGCCGTCATTGTAAATACGAATTTGTTCTTAACTGACTTGCCTAGTTAAATAAAAAAATGTCATCATGGTAACCAGCAAGTGTGACACATTTTGTTGTGTTACAGCATGAATTTAAAATAGATTATATTGAGATTTTGTGTCACTGATCTACACACAATACCCCATAATGTGAAAGTGGAATGGAATTATGTTTTTAGAAATGTTTACAATTAATAAAAAATGAAATGCTGAAATGTCTTGAGTCAAAAAGTATTCAACCCTTTTGTTATGGCAAATCTAAATAAGTTTAGGAGTAAGAATGTGCTTAACAAGTCACATAATAAGTTGCATGGACTCACTCTGGGTGCAATAATAGTGTTTAACATGATTTTTAAATGACTACCCCATCTCTGCACCCCACACATACAATTATCTGTAAGGTCTCTCTGTCGAACAATGAGATTCAACCACAAAGACCAGGGAAGTTTTCCATTGGTCCTCAAAGAAGGGCACCTATTGGTAGATGGGTAAAAAAAGCAGACATTGAATATCCCTTTGAGCATGTTTCAGTTATTAATTACACTTTGGATGGTGTATCAATACACCCAGTTACTACAATGATACAGGCGCCCTTCCTAACTCAGTTGCCGGAGAGGAAGGAAACCGCTCAGGGATTTTAAAACAGTTACAGAGTTGAATGGCTTTGATAGGAGATAACTGAGAATGGATCAACAACATTGTAGTTACTCCACAATACTAACATAAATGTCACGTTTGTTGAATTGAGTAGACCAAGGCGCAGAATGCTTAGAGTTCCACATAATTTTAATAAGTTGAAACTCACTGAACAAAACAACAAACAACCAACCAAATGAAACGTGAAGCTACTGTTGTGCACTCAGGCAACTAAATGTAGACAAGATCCCACGAATAACCATGGGGAAATGGCTACCTAAATATGATCCCCAATCAGAGAACGATAAACAGCTGCCTCTGATTGGGAACCATATCAGGCCACCATAGACATACAAATTCACCTAGATGACCCACCCAAGTCACTATCACGCCCCAACCAACACAGAGAATAAACAGCTTACTATGGTCAGGGCGTGACAGTACCCCCCCCCCCCCCAAAGGTGCGGACTCCGACCGCAAAACCTGACTCAATAGGGGAGGGTCCGGGTGGGCATCTATGATGGATAACACAGGGCGTCGGGGGCGGCTCCGGTGCGGGGCGCATCGCCGAAAGCTCATGAACGTGGATCGTCGCCGGAAGGCACCGGACCGTGGATCGCTCCAAAGCCGCAGAGCGGTCACCAGAGTCAAGCGATGGAGGACCCGGCGGTGAGGATGGATATGCAGCGGGAGGCAAGCCACAAGTGGATCGAGAATTCAACGAGGCCTTCGGGAAAAAAAGGTTTACATTTTGTGCACTTAAATGTCCGAAACCTACTACCGAAGATTGATGAAAACCGCCTGTTGGTTCCTAAATTATAGGTGGGTGTCATCTGCTTTACAGAGACATGGTTGTATTCATCTGTTTGAGACTCAGAAATTGAGATAGGCAATTACTTTGTTGTCAGGAAGGATCGGAATTGGAACAGTGGGGGATATGTGCCTTGGTAAGATCGGACATTGCTTATAACGTCAGATCGTACTTAATTGATTATATGGAGATTGTCTGGCTGGATATTTGCCTTCCCAGAACCAAGCCAATTTTGGGGGGGGGGGGTTGTGTTACAGGCCGTCCAAACAGAATGCATCCTATGAAGGTGTCGAAATTGTGTTGTCAAACCGTGATGATTTTCTGGAGAAGGAAATAATTTTGTTAGGGGATTTCAATACTGATGTTTGCAAAAAGTATAGCCCAACCCACAATATATTTCTGCACTTGTGTAGATCATTATTTGCTCTGACCTAAATGATAAAAGATCCCACCAGGGTATGTGGAACAGTGCAACAGACTGACTTAACACTGAGGTCTGATAAATCCAAAATATCACGGAGTGGAATAATAGTCTATGGAATCAGTTATCATTTTATTACATTTTGCACAAGGAGGGTTTTAAAATATATATAACTGTCACAAAACTGTTAGAATCAGAGCACTCAAAAAATACTGTGTTAAAAGATTTCGGGAACATCTGGGTCAAATTGACTGGTCACCTGTGCAGGATAGGGTGTGTAGACAGTGCCTGGGAGGCCTTTAAATGTAGATTCCTTAATGTGGTGAATGTCTTGGCTCCCATTAGACAGGTCAGAATAAAGCAGAGATCTAGCCCTTGGTTTAATCATGAGATCCTAGAATATATCCAAGCAAGGAATAAGGCCTTTCAGAACTCTCAAGAGCAGTCTGGTTTTCTCTTATATAAACCCCACAGACATGAAGCACAGAGCAGGATGGATGAAGCTAAGAGGGGTTTATTTTTCAGATTTACATTATTTAGCAGACACTCTTATACAAAGCAACTTACAGTAGTGAGTGCATACATTTTCATACTGGTTCCCTGTGGGAATCAAACCCACAACCCTGGCATTGAAAGTGGCATGCTCTACCAACTGAGCCACATGGGACAACTGATAAAATCACTGAGAACAAAAATGACACTAAAAAGCTTTGGAAATCATTCAAGAAATTAGGCTATAGTAGTACTACCAAAAACAAATGAAACAATATAGCACCGAACATCAGGGGGGAGATGCTATGTGAAAAAGCAGAGGTTGCCAATTAATTCAATTTTGTTTTTTACTTCTGTTGCCAGCAAGCTGGTTAGCTAGCTGCCCACCAGTCAATAAGTATTATGCCAAGTTGGGGGTTCAGCCAAACTCTTTTTCTTTTGCAAAGGTAGCAACAGCCAAAGTACTCCGAATACTAGCAGAGCTTGCTCCAAAACTATAGGCCTGGATAATATTCCTGCAATGTTTCTTAGAGATTCTGCTGAGCAAATTGACCCTTGTATTATCATTAATCTCTCTTGAAAAAGGCGTCTTTCCCAAGGACATGAAACAAGCTAAAATTATACCTCAGTATAATAAGGGGATAAAGTTGGACCCTGGGAATTATAGGCCTGTAACTCTCCTCAGTGTAACATCAAAGATCCTGGAGAGAGTTGTTCATGACCAGACAAACAACAAACAAAGCCGAATTTATGATTTTTAGTCGGGTTTAGAAAAACATACTCCACAGATGAATCTCTACTTTACTTGACTGACTTCATCAGGAAAGAGATTGATGAGGGAAATCTTTGTGGAATGGTTCTGCTTGACCTGCAGAATGCCTTTGATACAATTAACCACTAGCAGTATCACTCTAGGCTGTGTAATGTCCTACTTGTTAGGTAGGGAGCAAGTGGTCGAGGTTAATGATTCGTTGTCTTAAGCAAAACCAATAAGCTGTGGCGTTCCACAGGGGAGCATGCTTGGTCCACTACTGTGTTAACTGTATGTATAAACAATAAGGATGACTACACTTTTGGTGTCTAATAAAAGTAAAACCATGTTAGAGAGCATAGCTTAGCACAGAGCTTACTAACATTAGCACATGGCTAGGAAATAATAAGATTTCTCTGCACTTAGGTAAAACTAAGGCAACTATTTTGGGGTCCAGAATTAAATTATGATGTCCTCTGAAATCATATTGGAGTTAGGGGGTGAGGTGCTGACTGTCTAAACCTCTGTTAGCTACCTGGGATGCATCCTTGACGGAAGCTTGGGGGGTGTGAGCATGGCCACTAAAGTGCTAGGGAAGGTTAATGCCATGATAATGTTTTTGCCTAGAAAGTCCAAGCTGCTTGGTAATGAATCCATGAGCGTGCTAGCCACTGCCCTCATTCAATGTCATTTTGACTACGCTAATACTTTCTGGTTTGGGGGCTTATCTAAGCTTCTGAAGGGGAAGCTCCAGATAGCCCAGAATAAGCTGATCAGGGTAGCATTGAAGGTGAGTCCATGTACTCACATACACAGGAGCTGCATCAGGAACTCAACTGCTGCCTGTTGAGGGTGTCCCAGATTAGACAGGGTCTGGTTTACAGGTGTAGTTTTGGTTCTGTGCCCAGATATCTGACCGATTACTTTCCCTATAAAATATATGTTTTTCTTCTTTGTTTTTATGTTTTTTATATATCGCTGCCATACTGTGTACAACAGTGTTGCCGATCTTGCCTAGCCATGTTGTCACCAGAGGACCACAATGGAAATTAGTCCCAGACTTTATTGTGTGTTATCCTCAATGATTTTACTCACGCTCATGTACAGTACCAGTCAAAAGTTTGGATACACGTACTCATTTTCTTTATTCTTTAAAAGTGTTAAACAAATCAAAATATTTTTTTCTATTTCAGATTCTTCAAAGTAGCCACCCGTTGCCTTGATGACAGCTTGGCACACTCTTTTGACTTTTTTGGGGGTAGGCACCAAACTTCCTCCATATGTCCATACATGTTTTTAACTGGTACCAGTTACCTACACAGACGAGTCCCGTGACACTGGTGGGGGTCACAGAGCAAAATGGAGAACACCATCATGTTCGTGAGAGTCTCATCTTTCTATAGAGTGCTTAGTTTGTAGGCCAAACCATTCGGACACTACAGTACATACGTTTTCGTGAGAAGACCAATTTCTCATGAGACCAATGTCTCATGGTCTGGCAAACATTGCTGTAGCTCAGCCACCTTCCACCACAGATGCGGAAGGTCGACATAAGCGGATGCGGTGGATTGAGACGTGCAGATATCTCTAGCTTAAACGGACGGCTTTTGATGGGATTTTGTTTTATTATGTTACTTAGATTGATGCAGAGAGACTCTATTAACCTTTCTCCTCCCCTTCATCTACACTGATTGAAGTGGATTTAACAAGTGACATCAATAAGGGATTATAGCTTTCACCTGGATTCACCTGGTCAGTCTATGTCATGGAAAGAGCAGGTGTTCATAATCAAATCAAATTGTATTTGTCACATACACATGGTTAGCAGATGTTAATGCAAGTGTAGCGAAATGCTTGTGCTTCTAGTTCCGACAATGCAGTAATAACCAACGAGTAATCTAACCTAACAATTTCACAACAACTACCTTATACACACACAAGTGTAAAGGGATGAAGAATATGTACATAAAAATATATGAATGAGTGATGGTACAGAACGGCATAGGCAAGATGCAGTAGATGGTATAGAGTACAGTATATACATATGAGATGAGTAATGTAGGGTATGTAAACATATAAAAGTGGCATTGTGTAAAGTGGCTAGTGATACATGTATTACATAAAGATGGCAAGATGCAGTAGATGGTATAGAGTACAGTATATACATATGAGATGAGTAATGTAGGGTTGGTAAACATTATATTAAGTGGCATTGTTTAAAGTGGTTAGTGATACATTTTTTACATCAATTCTTCCATTATTAAAGCTGGAGTTGAGTCAGTATGTTGGCAGCAGCCACTCAATGTTAGTGGTGGCTGTTTAACAGTCTGATGGCCTTGAGATAGAAGCTGTTTTTCAGTCTCTCGGTCCCTGCTTTGATGCACCTGTACTGACCTCGCCTTCTGGATGATAGCGGGGTGAACAGGCAGTGGCTCGGGTGGTTGTTGTCCTTGATGATCTTTATGGCCTTCCTGTGACATCGGGTGGTGTAGGTGTCCTGGAGAGCAGGTAGTTTTCCCCCGGTGATGCGTTGTGCAGACCTCACTACCCTCTGGAGAGCCTTACGGTTATGGGCGGAGCAGTTGTCGTACCAGGTGGTGATACAACCCGACAGGATGCTCTCGATTGTGCATCTGTAGAAGTTTGTGAGTGCTTTTGGTGACAAGCCGAATTTCTTCAGCCTCCTGAGGTTGAAGAGGCGCTGCTGCGCCTTCTTCACCACGCTGTCTGTGTGGGTGGACCAATTCAGTTTTTCCGTGATGTGAACACCGAGGAACTTAAAACTTACCCTCTCCACTACTGTCCCGTCGATGTGGATAGGGGGATGCTCCCTTTGCTGTTTCCTGAAGTCCTTGATCATCTCCTTTGTTTTGTTGACGTTGAGTGTGAGGGTATTTTCCTGACACCACACTCCGAGGGCCCTCACCTCCTCCCTGTAGGCCGTCTCGTCGTTGTTGGTAATCAAGCCTACCACTGTAGTGTTGTCTGCAAACTTGATGATTGAGTTGGAGGCGCGCATGGCCACGCAGTCGTGGGTGAACAGGGAGTACAGGAGAGGGCTCAGAACGCACCCTTGTGGGGCCCCAGTGTTGAGGATCAGCGGGGTGGAGATGTTGTTACCTACCCTCACCACCTGGGGGCGGCCCGTCAGGAAGTCCAGTACCCAGTTGCACAGGGCGGGGTCGAGACCCAGGGTCTTGAGCTTGATGACGAGTTTGGAGGGTACTATGGTGTTAAATGCTGAGCTGTAGTCAATGAACAGCATTCTCACATAGGTATTCCTCTTGTCCAGATGGGTTAGAGCAGTGTGCAGTGTGGTTGCGATTGCGTCGTCTGTGGACCTATTGGGGCAGTAAGCAAATTGGAGTGGATCTAGGGTGTCAGGTAGGGTGGAGGTGAAATGGTCCTTGACTAGTCTCTCAAAGCACTTCGTGATGACAGAAGTGAGTACTACGGGGCGGTAGTCGTTTAGCTCAGTTACCTTAGCTTTCTTGGGAACAAGAACAATGGTGGCCCTCTTGAAGCATGTGGGAACAGCAGACACACCAGCCAGCTGGTCTACGCATGCTCTGAGGACGCGGCTGGGGATGCCGTCTGGGCCTACAGCCTTGCGAGGGTTAACATGTTTAAATGTTTTACTCACGTCGGCTGCAGTGAAGGAGAGTCCACAGGTTTTGGTAGCGGGCCGTGTCAGTGGCACTGTATTGTCCTCAAAACGAGCAAAGAAGTTGTTTAGTCTGTCTGGGAGCAAGACATCCAGGTTCGCGATGGGGCTGGTTTTCTTTTTGTAATCCGTGATTGACTGTAGACCCTGCCACATACCTCTTGTGTCTGAGCCGTTGAATTGTGACTCTACTCTGTCTCTGTACTGACGCTTAGCTTGTTTGATTGCCTTGCGGAGGGAATAGCTACACTGTTTGTATTCGGTCATGTTTCCGGTCACCTTGCCCTGGTTAAAAGCAGTGGTTTGAGCTTTCAGTTTCGCTTGAATGCTGCCATCAATCCACGATTTCTGGTTTGGGAATGTTTTAATAGTTGCTGTGGGTACGACATCGCCGATGCACTTGCTAATCAACTCACTCACCGAATCAGCGTATTCGTCAATATTGTTGTTTGACGCAGTGCGGAACATATCCCAATCCACGTGATCTAAGCAATCTTGAAGCGTGGAATCAGATTGGTCGGACCAGCGTTGAACAGACCTGAGCGCGGGAGCTGGGTAATGTTTTGTACACAGTGTATGTGTGCTTGTTTTTAATTGGTCGAATTAATAAACTTAAATAAACATGCTTTCTGGATGAAGTTAAATGAGTATTGAGACCAGCCCTCCCGATTGATCTTTTATAAACTACATTAAATAACGTAAAGTTAAGGCTTCTTACAAACTAATGTAACAGTATTTATTCAACCTTAAAATGAGTAACACATCCATGGCCACATTTTGAGGTTACTACTATGAATGTCTTCTTATGTAATCATAGAAAGTGTGCATGTTCTAGATAGCATGCCAAGGTCGCAGGTCTGTGACATCTTCACAATTACTATAATAATCTATGCAGAATCTCAAACAGTATTGATTACTTGCACTATGTGCTTTTATTAATATAATCTCAACTGCAATCCAGGTCATGTGGTTGTGCTATTAGGTGAAGCACAGTGATAACACAATAAGTTGTATATATACAAAATATCTGACATTGTATTCCCATTTGAACTTTCTTGTGCTTTTAAAACGTTGAAAAAGCGCAGTGATAACACATTTAGTGACAACTAATCCAAAAATCCATTGCAATTCGGCCTTGCTTTTAGATGGTTCATAGTGATAACACATTGGTAATTCAACAAACTTCTGGCTGTCTTTTTGAGCGGGTGAATAAAGGTTGAAATCTCATTGATCAACGTCTCAACCAAATATTACCTCAAATTCCATGTTGAAATGATGTGGTGTGCCCAGTGGCCTCTTTCCTACTTGTTAAATCATTTTCCCCTTTAAATGAAATCATCGAGACTTGCAGTGGAGTGAATAATGGAGACCCCCTGAACTCTTGACCCTTGTTGCTCGGTGCACACTAACATACTTTGTCACAGGCCGTTTCAGAGCGCCTTTGTAAGGCAATGTTTGGGTTCGAGGAAGAAGACAGACTATGTCAGCAAAATAAGTTAGAGTGCTAATGGACATGTGGTGTATGTTAGGATGCTATAAACTATGGCTAATTGCTAATAAATAACAATGGTATATAAATGTCCACTCTGCACTCTCCACCATCTGAATCCCCTCAGCGACTCAACAGTGCTCCAACGTATTGGTTGTGAGCTCCTTGCCGCTTTGGTAAGGTATTGTGTGCATTTAGAACAGCTGACAGAGATGGAGATGACCATTAGCAAGGCCCACATACGATCTCTGCTGTTAAAATCTACTTACTGAAAGTACAGTCACTATGGGTTCCGTGGTTTTTCTCTCGTTGTTGTTGTGCTTGTGTGGTGAGTGAAGCTGTTCAACAGAGATTGTGATCTCTCACAAACCGTTACATGATAAACAGCGATGGGAGGGGGAAGTGTTTGAAGGAATAAATTCACTGCCTCCATCAGCACACAATACAATACACAATGACCCATTACCCCACCCGCTTTACACATCTCCTCCAGAAACAAATACAACAATGAGGAGGAAATGGAATTAATAATTCATAGGCCTCCGTAGAGGGACTGGCTTTCAGAATCAAGTGTTTTGACATTTGTCTCCTGTAATCCAGAGTACACAGTGATTGAGTGTTTGACGTAGGGAAGACAACGCTGTGGGCTGAGTGGGCTGTGTGGGCTGTGTGGGCTGAGTGGGCTGTGTGGGCTGAGTGGGCTGTGTGGGAATGCCATGCGCTTTACATGATGATGACGACTCATCGACTTTTTCGCCCTCTTCTTCGCACTAAAAGGAGCCCAATTGAATCTCCATTAACCTCCAGAGTGCAAAGGGGAGCCTGCTACAGCCATTAGTACTCTGATCTGAACCAGAGGGAGAGCTCCTGCCACAGACACACACAAACACCCACACATCTCTCTATCCCCATGCATTACCACTGCGACTGGGGCCCCCCTGCACCTCCCTTACTGAAGACAACAGCAACGGCAAAAACCCATTGGAGTAATTTAAGTCCATCATGTTGACTAACTGACAAAAGCTCTTGAGATAAAGACCTCCTCTGCTTTGTTCTGCCTCTAAGTGCTTGATTCAATCCGTATTGTTGAAGTTCAGAGCTATAGCGCTATTTAAATTGAAAGGTTATGTTCCTGCGTTTGCGGAGACCGCATTCACGGTAAACGCTGCATATGCCGGATCAGTAGGAGCACTAAAGCGCTGAACTTTAGCAATACGGATTGAATCGAGTCCTAAATCCTCTACTGTCCTCCTGGACTGTTCTGGCAGTAGCTCACATTATGACTGTTGACTTTAGGGTTTGGGGGATTGAAACGCAGAAAGAGCCTTGTTGGTCACTGACTGGTCATAAGTGTGGATAACCACACCTGGGTTCAAATGATATTTGAAATCTTTAAAATACTTTAAACTGTTACTATGGTCTGCCTAGAGTGCCAGATGAGCAAGATTGCATTCTAGCGACTATTGCATTCTAGTGACTATTGCATTCTAGTGACTATTGCATTCTAGTGACTATTGCATTCTAGTGACTATTGGTTTCATTGTGCCAGACAAGCTCAATCAAGCCCAGATTAAGTGACTCATTTTAAATATGGTTTGTTGCCCAATCGTTAAATAATTTTGCCCTTCAAAGGAAATCATCAACTGCAGCGCAGTGAAAAATAGAGAGACCCTCTGAACCCTCAGCCCTTGTTGCTCAGTGCACACTGACATACTTTGTTACAGGCTGCTTCAGCACGCCACCGCGGTGTCTTTGTAAGGCAAAGTTAGGGTTCGAGGAAGAAGACAGACTATGTCAGCAAAATAAGAGCACTAATGGACATGTGGTGTGTGTTGGGATGTTGTAAGCTATGGCTAATTGCTAATAAATAACAATGATATATTAATATCCACTCTGCACGCTCCTTGCCATGTTGGTAAGGTAATGTGCGCATACGATCTCTGCCGTTAAAATCCACTAACTGAAATTACAGTCACTTAGGATTCTTGGTGCTTTCCTGTTATTGTTGTGCTTGTGTGATGAGTGAAGCTGTTCAACAGAGATTGTGATCTCTCACAAACCATTACATGATAAACAGCGATGGGAGGGGGAAGTATTTGAAGGAATAAATTCACTGCCTCCATCAACACGCAATACAATACACAATGACCCATTACCCCACCCGCTTTATACACATGTCCTCCAGAGACAACACCCCCGGGCTGACCTGTGTGAAACTCAAACGATGATACGATGATACTGAAATAAGTACCCAGGTCTGCATGGGAGGGAGAGGGAAAATAGGAAGGAGTGGGAGAGGAGGAGGAGGGAGAGAGAGGAGGAGTGAAAGGAGGAAGGAGTGAGAGAGAGAGAAGGAGGGAGACAGAGAGGAGGAAGGGGTGGGAGAGGAGGAAGGAGTGGGAGAGAAGGAAGGAGAGGGAGAGGAGGAGGAGGGAGAGAGAGACGAGGAGGGAGAGGAGGAAGGAGTGAGAGAGAAGGAGGGAGACAGAGGAGGAAGGTGTGGGAGAGGAGGAAGGAGTGGGAGAGAAGGAGGGAGAGGAGGAGGAGGGAGAGAGAGAGGAGGAGGGAGAGGAGGAAGGAGTGGGAGACAGAGAGGAAGAAGGGGTGAGAGAGTAGGAAGGAGAGGGAGAGGAGGAAGGAGATGGAGAGGAGGAGGGAGAGGAGGAAGGAGTGGGAGAGAAGGAGGGAGACAGAGGAGGAGGAAGGAGAGGGAGAGGAGGAAGGAGTGGGAGAGGAGGAAGGAGAGTGAGAGGAGGAGGAGGGAGAGGAGGAAGGATGAGAGGAGGAGGGAGAGTGAGAGTGAGAGAAGGAAGGAGTGGGAGAGGAGGAGGAGGAAGAGAGAGAAAGAGGATGAAGAAGTGGGGGAAGGTGTGGGAGAGGAGGAAGGAGTGGAGGAGGAGGGAGAGGGAGAGAAGGAGGGAGAGAGAGAGGAGGAATGAGAGGAGGAAGGAGTGGGGGAAGGAGGAAGGAGGAAGAGAGAGAGGAAGAAGTGGGGGAAGGTGTGGGAGAGGAGGAAGGAGTGGAGGAGGAGGGAGAGGGAGAGAAGGAGGGAGAGAGAGAGGAGGAAGGAGAGGAGGAGGGAGAGAGGGGAGGAAGGAGTGGGAGAGGAGGAAGGAGAGAGAGAGGGAGAGGAAGAAGTAGGGAGAGGAGGAGGAGGGAGAGAGAGAGGAGGAGTGGGAGAGAAGGAAGGAGAGAGATAGGAGGAAGGAAAGGAGAGGGAGAGGAGGAAGGAGAGAGAGAGGAGGAGGGAGAGGAGGAAGGAGAGGGAGAAGAGGAACGAGAGAGAGATGAGGAAGAAGAGAGAGAGGAGGAGGGAGAGGTGGAAAGAGTGGGAGAGGAGGAGGAGAGGAGGAAGGAGAGGGAGAGGAGGAAGGAGAGAGAAAGGAGGAGGGAGAGAGAGGAGGGAGAGGAGGAAGGAGAGAGAGGAGGAGGGAGAGGAGGAAAGAGTGGGAGAGGAGGAGGGAGAGGAGGAAGGAGAGGAGAAGGAAGGAGAGAGAGGAGAAAGGAAGGAGAGGGAGAGGAGGAAGGAGAGGGAGAGGAGGAATGAGAGGGAGAGGAGGAACGAGAGAGAGATGAGGAAGAAGAGAGAGAGGAGGAGGGGGAGGTGGAAAGAGTGGGAGAGGTGGAGGGAGAGGAGGAAGGAGAGGGAGAGGAGGAAGGAGAGAGAAAGGAGGAGGGAGAGAGAGGAGGGAGAGGGAGAGGAGGAAGGAGGCACAGAGGAGGAAGAAGAGAGAGAGGAGGGAGAGAGAGGAGGAAGGAGAGGAGAAGGAAGGAGAGAGAGAGGAGAAAGGAAAGGAGAGGGAGAGGAGGAAGGAGAGAGAGAGGAGGAGGGAGAGGAGGAAGGAGAGGGAGAGGAGGAACGAGAGAGAGATGAGGAAGAAGAGAGAGAGGAGGAGGGGGAGGTGGAAAGAGTGGGAGAGGTGGAGGGAGAGGAGGAAGGAGAGGGAGAGGAGGAAGGGGAGAGAAAGGAGGAGGGAGAGAGAGGAGGGAGAGGGAGAGGAGGAAGGAGGCACAGAGGAGGAAGAAGAGAGGAGGAAGGAGAGAGAGGAGGAGGGAGAGGAGGAAAGAGTGGGAGAGGAGGAGGGAGAGGGAGAGGAGGAAGGAGAGGGAGGAGGAAAGAGTGGGAGAGGAGGAGGGAGAGGGAGAGGAGGAAGTAGTGAAGGAGGATTTGACTCTGAGACTTCATTAAATGTGTTTAACAGGAGGTGTAGGGTGAGAGGACCAGGGATTACCATGATATACAGTATGGAGTAAACACTCAATAGGTACTCTAAAGTACTAATACTATGCCCTTCATGTTTAATGATATCACCTTGAATTTACTTCTTTATATTTTGGATACTCATTTTAAACATGATGGTATTTTTCCCTAGCATTGTGTTCTCCTGTGTTATGCCCATGTTGAACATTTTTCACTGTTGATCATATTTGTCATTATTCTGTTTTACTGTATCATCATCGGTAGTCCCATATAGATGATCTACAGATGGTCATACTATCAACATAGTATCTGTTGGTAAGTAAATGCTCACTAAGGCTAGGGTTAGGGTTAGGGCCAGAGTTAGGGCTAGGGCTAGGGTTAGGGTTAGGGCCAGGGCTAGGGTTAGGGTTAGGGCCAGGGCTAGGGTTAGGGCTAGGTCTAGAGTTAGGGCTAAGGTTAAGGTTAGGGCTAGGGCTAGAGTTAGGGCTAGGGCTAGGGCTAGGGTTAGGGCCAGGGCCAGGGCTAGGGTTAGGGCCAGGGCTAGGGCTAGGGTTAAGGTTAGGGCTAGGGCTAGGGTTAGGGTTAGGGCCAGGGTTAGGGTTAGGGTTAGGGCCAGGGCTAGGGCTAGGGTTAAGGTTAGGGCTAGGGTTAGGGTTAGGGTTAGGGCCAGGGTTAGGTCTAGAGTTAGGGCTAGGGTTAAGGTTAGGGCTAGGGTTAGGGTTAGGGCCAGGGCTAGGGTTAGGGCCAGGGTTAGGGCTAGGGCTAGGGTTAGGGTTAGGGTTAGGGTTAGGGTTAGGGCTAGGGTTAGGGCTAGGGTTAGGGTTAAGGTTAGGGCTATGGCTAGGGCTAGGATTAGGGCTAGGGTCAGGGTTAGGGTTAGGGCTAGGGTTAGGGTTAGGGCTAGGGTTAGGGTTAGGGCTAGGGTTAGGTTTAGGGCTAGGCCCTTGCCAGTACAAATATTACAATGGTAGTAAAAACATATAACTGTGTACTTATGCAAGCACCTTCAATAAGCATCAACTTTAAAGTTCATAAGCAGACTACTCTAATCTGCTTCCCTCTTACAAAAAATATATAGAAAATGTCACCTTTTAGATTAAACAACCTAGTCTCTGGAGTATCTCACAGGTGGCCTGAAATTTGCTCTGGTTCTGGTGTGTCTTAGAGTTAGATTTTCAGGCAGTGAGGCTGCTTCTATTCAGCAGCCTGTTGTTCACCACCCGCTGGGATGGCAGGCTCGTTCCATGGTCCCCAGTCATCCTGTTTGTTTGGTGGTTGATCAGGAAGATCCTGAGTTGTTCAGCCACTGGACAAATGTTTCTTCTGTTTCTGCTGTATTCTTTACCATTCACTAGTATTTCTGCGACCGTTCACTGAGTTGATTAGTGCTTAATTCAATGTGCTCCGGAGCACGAGTAGAAGTCCCATAATATTAAAAGCACATAGCAGCGGTTGCAGAAATGGGAAAAAATGTCACTGATCAATGGATAGATAGAAAGATACTGTACAGTGCATTCGGAAAGTATTCAGACCCCTAGACTTTGTCCACATTTTGTTACGTTACAGCCTTATTCTAAAATAGATCAAATAATTTCCCCCCCTCAATCTACACACAATACCCCATAATGACAAAGCAAAACAGGTGTTAAGACATTTTTGCAAATGTATACAAAAAAAGCTTAAGTGTATCATTTACACACTGAGTATTCAGACCATTTACTCAGAACTCTGTTGAAGCACCTTTGCCAGCAATTATAGCCTCGAGTCTTCTTGGGTATTTTTATTTATTATTTTTATTTATTTCACCTTTATTTAACCAGGTAGGCAAGTTGAGAACAAGTTCTCAGTTACAACTGCGACCTGGCCAAGATAAAGCAAAGCAGTTCGACACATATAACAACACAGAGTTACACATGGAGTAAAACAAACATACAGTCAATAATACAGTAGAAAAATAAGTCTATATACAATGTGAGCAAATGAGGTGAGATAAGGGAGGTAAAGGCAATAAATAGGCCATGGTGGCGAAGTAAATACAATATAGCAATTAAAACACTGGAATGGTAGATTTGACAGTAGATCAGTGTGGAAAGTAGAAATACTGGGCTATTAAAATAAATAAAAACAGTAGGGGAAGAGGTAGTTGTTTGGGCTATTTATAGATGGGCTATGTACAGGTGCAGTGATCTGTGAGCTGCTCTGACAGCTGGTGCTTAAAGCTAGTAAGGGAGATAAGTGTTTCCAGTTTCAGAGATTTTTGTAGTTCGTTCCAGTCATTACCAGCAGAGAACTGGAAGGAGAGGCGGCCAAAGGAGGAATTGGCTTTGGGGGTGACAAGTGAGATATACCTGCTGGAACGCGTGGAGCAGGTTTTCATCAAGGATCTCTCTGTACTTTTCTCCGTTCATCTTTCTCTCGATCTGCACTATTCTCCCAGTCCCTGCCACTGAAAAACATCCCCACAGCATGATGCTGCCACCTCCATGCTTCACATTCAGGCCAAAGAGTTCAATCTTGGTTTCATCAGACCAGAGAACCTTGTTTATCATGGTCTGAGTCCTCTAGGTGCCTTTTGGCAAACTCCAAGTGGGCAGTCATGTGCCTATTCCTGAGCAGTGGCTTCCGTCTGGCCACTCCACCATAAAGGCCTGATTGGTGGAGTAGCGCAGAGACGGTTGTCCTTCTGGAAAGTTCTCCCATCTCCACAGAGGAACTCTGGAGCTCTGTCAGAGTGACCACTGGGTTCATGGTCGCCTGCCTGACCAAGCCCCTTCTCACCCGATTGCTCAGTTTGGCCGGGTGGCCAGCTCCATGAAGAGTCTTGGTGGTTCCAAACTTCTTCCATTTAAGAATGATTGAGGCCCCTGTGTTCTTGGGGACCTTCAGTGCTACAGAAATCTGTTGGTACCCTTCCCCAGATCTGTATCTGGAGACAATTCCAGACAATTCCTTCAACCCAGATCTACAGACAATTCCTTCAACCTCATGGCTTGGTTTTTGCTCTGACATGCACTGTCAACTGCGGGACCTTATATAGGCAGGTGTATGCCTTTCCAAATCATGTCCAATCAATTTAATTTACCACAGCTGGATTCCATTCAAGATGTAGAAACATCTCAAGGATGATCAATGGAAACATGATGCACCTGAGTTCAGTTTCGAGTCTCATAGCAAAGGGTCTGTATACTTATGTAAATAAGGTATTTCTGTTTTTTATTTATAATACAGTTGGGGGGGAAAAGTTTTTGATTTGTCATTATGGGATATTGTGTGTAGATTGATGAGGAACATTTTTTATTTAATACATTTTAGAATAAGGCTGTAACGTAACAAAATGTGGAATAAGTCAAGGGGTCTGAATACTTTCCGAATGCACTGTACATAGATTCGAAATTATTGCAAGGCCTTGTCTAACACACTTCTGAGGTGGCGCGCCTCTGAAGGCAAGGGCGTTTAACCTTGACTTTTAACACTAAATATCCAATTTGTGTCCTCCGGGGATCGCATCAGCGGGGTGTCATAATTCTGTCTTGCTGGGAGATAAATGGATTGCCAAGGGTGGCACTTCGCCCCTGCCAAAAGGTTCAGCGGTTGAGGCTTGAAATGAAATTCAAATGGCTGTTTTGCTTTGGAGATGTACCTCAACCGGCCGGCCCCCTTTCAAACAGCCCAGGCAGGCTAGATGATTGAAGTCAACAAGACGTCATGGGGTTTGGGGATTCGCCCCCCCCCCCCCCACCGCCTTAAAAAAAGACACAAGGTGTCAATCACCCCTTAATTGTATTCGTTGGGAAGGGTGGAAGGAGTTTGGATGACGTGAGCAGGATTTTTATTCAAGCTGTGCGGTAGCCAGGGCCTGGACGGTAGCTAGGGCCTGGATGGTAGCTAGGGCCTAGATGAAGAGGTTCTGACACCTGACTCCAGGCTCCATGTTTCGTGTCCTGTTAGCTGCCCCTGACATGCCTGCTCCCTGGGAACATGTCACATTACCACAGTGGAGACACCCACAGCCACCCGAGCTGCACAAATGATAGAAGGAAAATAGGAAAGCCTGACTCCAAATTTGCCATACTATAACACTCTCCTCGCTTGACAACATTTTGCCTCGCCATTCGCAGCTTTTTTTTTTATATCTCACACCTCCTGGTCCAACTGAAAGTAGATCTGCAAGTCTCCTGTTGTTTATATTTTTGAAGGATTTCACAATATGATGGAAATCGACAGAGCATATAGGATGTGTTTACTATCAAATTGTAACCTACTGTCATGAATGGGCATCTTGGGAAAAGAGTTGTGAGAGTCATATGCAATTCATCTAACTGACTCAATATCGCCTGAATCAATATAAATACTGCCAAAGAAAAAGCTTGATAATGGTGCCTTGAGAAAACGGAAGTTGTTCAACCAAAGAGAGAGTGCAGGACCTTGAGAAGAACGAGTCTCAGAAGGAGGAAGGAAGAGGTGTGTTTTCAGGGTAGAGAACTGCAGGACTTTTCCAGGGAGAAAGATGGAGCCTTCAATAAGAAGGGAAAAACTGACGGACAGACATGTTGGTTGAATGCCAATCTGAGTGGGTTTTAGACTATAGTTCACTTACCCATGTTCATTCTGATGGTCTCTGGGATGGTTTTGGCTATTGTAAAGCAGTTAGCAGGTATAACATGACCTTAGTGATCACTGTTTTACAGCCTGTGTTCGTAATGGCTGCTCAGTGAAATGACCTGTCCTGATTTGTCATAGACGCTTGCTAAAAAATTTTAATGAGCAAGCCTTCCTTCATGAACTGGCCTCTGTAAAATGGTATAGAATCAGCTTGATCCCCTCTGTCGAATACGCTTGGACATTTTTTTAAATATTTTCAATGGTATTGTTAAACACACCCCCATAAAGAAAATGAGAATTAAAAACAGGTTCAGCCCCTGGTTCGACCGTGATCTTGCAGAGTTACTCCACCTCAAGAATTGCATTTGGCGAAAGGCTCGGGACACGCATACTCAGGCTGACTGGCTCTCGTTCAGGCAAATGAGAAATAAGTGCACTCAGGCTATTAATTAATGCAACCGCTGTGTCAGATTTCAAAAAGCTTTACGGCAAAACACAATATTCAATAATCTGAAAACAGCGTTCAGCCACAAAAGCAAGCCATACAGTTACCCGCCCAAATTGTGCAGTCAACAAAACTCATAAAAAGCATTATAAATCTTCACTTACCTTTACTGATCTTTGTCGGAATGCACTCCCAGGACTCCCACTTCCACAAGAAATGTTGTTTTTTTTCTCGGTAATGTCCATCATTTATGTCCAAATAGCTATTTTTGTAGCGTGTTTGGTAAACACATCCAACGTCAGGGAAGCGCGTTCACTAAAACCTGACGAAATGTCCAAAAGTTCCGTAACAGTCCGTAGAAACATGTCAAACGATGTATTGAATCAATCTTTAGAATGTTTTTAACATAAATCTTGAATAACGTTCCAACTGGAGAATTACATTGACTTCAGATGAGCGATGGAACAGAGCTCCCTCTCATGTGAACGCGCATGGTGAAAGCATGGTCAGGTCATGGCAGACCTGACTAATTCCCCTCTCATTCGGCCCCCCTTCACAGTAGAGGCATCAGACAAGGTTCTACAGACTGTTGACATCTAGTGGAAGCCGTAGGAAGTGCAAACTCATCCATATCTCGCTGTCATTTCAATGGGATCTTGGTTGAAAATCGACCAGCCTCAGAATTTCCACTTCCTGTTTGGATTTTTTTATATGAGTTCTGTTATACTCACAGACATAATTCAAACAGTTTTAGAAACTTCAGAGTGTTTTCTATCCAATACTAATAATAATATGCATATATTAGCAACTATGACTGAGGAGCAGGCCGTTTACTCTGGGAACCTCTGTGCACCTTTCATCCAAGCTACTCAATACTGCCCCTGCAGCCATAAGAAGTTAAGGAGCAGTTCTCTCTCTGTGGGTCTAACCCATAAAGTTCTGGAAAACGGTTAAAGACCTGGAGAATAAACCCTCCTCCTCACAGCTGCCCATGTCCCTTAATATTGATGTGGTTGTTACTGACAAGAAGCACATGGCTGAGCTCTTTAATCACCACTTCATTAAGTCAGGATTCCTATTTGACTCAGCCATGCCTCCTTGCCCGTCCAACATTTCTTCATCTCCCACCCCTTCTAATGCAACTATCCCTGATGCTTCTCCCTCTTTTTTCCCTGCCCCGCTACAAAGTTTCTCCCTGCAGGCAGTCACTGACTCCGAGGTGCTAAAGGAGCTCCTTAAACTTGACCCCAAAAACCATCTGGTTCAGATGGTTTAGACCCTTTCTTCTTTAAGGTTGCTGCCCCTTTCATCGCCAAGCCTATCTCCAACTTTTTTAACCTGTTTCTCCTTTCTGGGGAGGTTCCCATTGCTTGGAAGGCAGCCACGGTTCATCAATTATTTAAAGGGGGAGATCAAGCTGATTCTAACTGTTACAGGCCGATTTCTATTTTGCCCTGTTTATCAAAGTGTTGAAAAACTTGTCAATAATCAACTGACTGGCTTTCTTGATGTCTATCGTATTATCTCGGGTATGCAATCTGGTTTCCGCTCAGGCTATGGATGTGTCACTGCAACCTTAAAGGTCCTCAATGATGTCACCATTGCCCTTGATTCTATTGTGCTGCTATTTTTATTGACTTGGCCAAAGCTTTTGATACAGTAGACCATTCCATTCTTGTGGGCCGGCTAAGGAGAATTGGTGTCTCTCAGGGGTCTTTGGGCTGGTTTGCTAACTACCTCTCTCAAAGAGTGCAGTGTATAAAGTCAGAAAATCTGCTGTCTCAGCTACTGCCTGTCACCAAGGGAGTAGCCCAAGGCTCAATCCTAGGCCCCACGCTCTTCTCAATTTACATCAACAACATAGCTCAGGCAGTAGGAAGCTCTCTCATCCATTTATATGCAGATGATACAGTCTTATACTCAGCTGGCCCCTCCCGGAATTTGTGTTAAATGTTCTACAACAAAGCTTTCTTAGTGTCCAACAAGCTTTCTCTGTCCTTAACCTTGTTCTGAACACCTCCAAAACAAAGATCATGTGGTTTGGTAAGAAGAATGCCCCTCCCCACAGGTGTTATTACTACCTCTGAGGGTTTAGAGCTTGAGGTAGTCACCTCATACAAGTACTTGGGAGTATGGCTAGACGGTGCACTGTCCTTCTCTCAGCACCTGTCAAAGCTGCAGGCTAAAGTTAAATCTAGACTTGGTTTCCTCTATTGTAATCGCTCCTCTTTCAACCCAGCTGCCAAACTAACCCTGATTCAGATTACCATCCTACCCATGCTAGATTACGGAGACATAATTTATAGATTGGCAGGAAGGGTGCTCTCGAACACTGATGGCTGAGTTCTTTACCACTCAGCCATCAGCTTTGCCACCAATGCTCCTTATAGGACACATCACTGCACTCTATACTCCTCTGTAAACTGGTCATCTATGTATACCTGTCGCAAGACCCACTGGTTGATGCTAATTTATAAAACCCTCTTAGGCCTCGCTCCCCCCTATCTGAGATATCTACTACAGCCCTCATCCTACACATACAACACCCGTTCTGCCAGTCACAAGCACACACATCCCTGGGTTGCTCCTCTTTTCAGTTCGCTGCAGCTAGCGACTGGAACGAGCTGCAACAAACACTCAAATTGGACAGTTTTATCTCAATCTCTTCATTCAAAGACTCAATCATGGACACTCTTACTGACAGTTGTGGCTGCTTTGTGTGATGTATTGTTGTCTCTACCTTCTTGCCCTTAGTGCTGTTGTCTGTGCCCAATAATGTTTGTACCATGTTTTGTGCTGCTACTGTGTTGTGTTGCTACCATGTTGTTGTTATGTTGTGTTGCTACCATGTTGTGTTGTCATGTGTTACTGCCTTGTTGTTGTCTTAGGTCTCTCTTTATGTAGTGTTGTGTTGTCTCTCTTGTTGTGATGTGTGTTTTGTCCTATATTTATTTTGTATTTATTTTGTATTTTTAATCCCAGGCCCCCGTCCCCACAGGAGGCCTTTTGCCTTTTTGTAGGCCGTCATTGTAAATAAGAATTTGTTCTTAACTGATTTGCCTAGTTAAATAAAGGTTCAATAAAATAAATGACAGGCTATCGATTTGGAGTTTGTCCTAAAACTCAGGGACATGGTGTAAACAGCTCAGTGTGTCAGGTTTTACACACACACACACACACACACACACACACACACACACACACACACACACACACACACACACACACACACACACACACACACACACACACACACACACACAGAGAGAGAGCTGGTCTAGCAGTCACTGACCACGTTTACATGCACACCAATATGCCGTTATTGTTCGGTATTCTCAAGTATTCTGTTTTTAAGTTGAAGCATATAAACATCATATCCCGTTTACAATAACCCGAAAATGCTCCTATCCCAGTTTTGAGAAACTCAAATACAGTTTTTTTTGATTGCTTAAGCACGATTTTCAAAACAGATGCTGTTTTCAAAACACTACACACAATTAGCACAACCACACACCCAATTAGCAAAACACTACAGATCCTTTGCAAAATTAAACACTTGTAAAAACTATACACTTCTTTTTAAAAACCACACTTTGTTACCATATGAAACACACACGTTTCACATTACTATACTCTGTTTGCACGAGTTACACTCTGCTGTGATAAACCTAAAACACTTTTATCACTTCTACTTCCCTATGATTAGAGTAGGCTACTATCAACAAAGTACAAATATAATGTAAATTCACCAAACACTACACAAGACCAATGTTGCAGACTGAAGAAACTCATTTATTTCTCAATTCGCCCAAAATGTTGACATGGAGATTCATAATACTGTAACCAAACGTCACTTTACGTATTGTAAGTTCAAAAAAAAAAAAAAAAAAAAAAAAAACTAGACATTGGCTCTTCGCCTAGCTGGATCTGGCCAGAGAATTTCATCAACATCGCAGGCAATGTTGTCATTAGCAAGACACCTTGGAAAGAAACGTGTTGAATGACAAATCCATCCTTGCATTGCTGCTACCTCCATCTGGTCACAGGCCTCCTCCATGGCTTGGATGAGGGGTACCTCAGCCTGGAGACGGAGATCATATACCTTCCACCGCCATGCTGAGAAAAACTCTTCTATAGGGTTGAGGAATGGAGAGTATGGTGGAAGATATAGGACGGTGAAATGTGGATGTTGCTGAAACCAGTTCTGAACCAGAGCAGAGCGGTGGAAAGACACATTGTCCTAGACAACAATGTATTGCATATGATCGATTTGATTTGCTGCTGTTATGTTGTGCAATTGGTCCAAGAATGTAAGTATGAGTGCTGTGTTGTAAGGGCCCATATGGGCATGGCGGTGGAGGACCCCATTCTGTGTAATGGCTGCACAGAGTGTTATATTACCCCCACGTTGCCCTGGGACATTGACTATAGCCCTGTGGCCAATGATGTTTCTTCCCCTCCTTCGTGTTCTCGTCAGGTTGAACCCAGCCTCATCTACGTAAATGAACTCATGCTGGATCTCCTCTCCATCCATTCGTAAAACTCTCTGAAAAACAGTGTCAGGCAAAATTGTGTAGTTCAGTGTAGATCTAGTATACATATTACAGTACAGTAAAAGATTATGAGACAGTATGCAAGATCACACTGCTAAAGTGAATACATACCTCTGCATAATCATGCCGCAGTCGTTTCACCCTTTCGGAATTGCGCTCGAAAGGCACTCGATAAATTTGCTTCATTTGAATATGTTTTTTTTTTAGGATGCGTGCCAGTGTTGATGTTGAGACCTGATGGATATCGTTGAAAATGGCGTGGTTATTGACAATGTTAGCTTGGAGCTGCTTGAGTGTTATAGCATTGTTGGCCAAAACCATGTTTACTATCTCCCTCTCTTGCTGTTCTGTGAACATAGGAGGCCTTCCCCCTTGTCGTCCCTGACCCTCAATCCTATGTAGAAAAAAAAACAGTATACAGTAGTACAGTAATTTCACAGGAAAAGGTAACAGAAGTGCTGATAGTGCATAGAATACAGTACTGTAAGCAGTTACTGAAACCGTGCAGATGTTTTTGATATGATGATATTTTTACAATACCTATTTTCCAGTCTAAATGTTCTCATCACACTTGCCACTGTATATCGGCTTAGATTTGGCTGTACTCGCAGTCCAGCCTCCCTCAGCGTCAGGCCGTGGTTGACAACGTGGTCAACCAGTGTTGCGCGGATCTCATTTGTCAGATTCGGTCCTCTTTGAGCACCTTCTTGTCTTCCTCTTCCTCCCCTTCCTCCTCCTCCTCGTCCTCCTCCTCGTCCTCCTCGTTCTCCTCCTCGTCCTCCTCGTTCTCCTCGTCCTCCTCGTCCTCCTCGTTCTCCTCATCCTCCTCCTCCTCCTCGTTCTCCTCGTCCTCCTCGTTCTCCTCTTTGTCCTCCTCCTCGTCCTCCTCCTCCTCGTCTTACTCTTTTCTCTCCATTGTGCTTGAAGACCGATGAACTCACCTGCTGCTTTTTATAGTGCTTATACACCTGATTGGTGTGTCTACAATTAAGCAAACAAGTGTTTGCACACCTGATGACTGTGTTGAACCAATTGGTTGGACGGTGTGGTAATTTGACAGTCAGTGCTTTGGTATTGCAAGGACGTGACTTCATGATAGATTTTTGTGTGTAATGTATGTTAAGTGTGTTTAGTGTTTTGCAAATCACTGTGTGTAGAGTTTTGCAACTAGTGTGCGTTTGACAATGTGCTTATAGTTGTGCAAATATGGGCTGATGTTTTGCTTCTTGAGTGTAAGGTTTTGCTAATAGTGTACTACTTTTAATTTTAGTGTGTAAGCAATCCAAAAAAACTGTAAGATGCCTGGGATATGCTGATCTTAAACGGGATGCTGTGGCATGTAAACCTTATCTTGTTTACTGTTGTTTTTTGTGGTTTGCCAGGTTCAGTTTCACGTAGTACCACCTTTGAAGTTCAGATGGAAACAGTAATAGTTGGAATAGTAATTGAAGTCTGGACACTGACTTATAATGTTAACTTCTGCAAAATTAAGTGTTCCTGGCAGTAAAATTATAGACCAAATGTTAATTTTGTCTCGGGAATAGGAGTGACGAAATATGATTTCTTTCTTTCATCTTGAGAAAATGCGAATGCACGCTTAGGGACTGTGTTGTATAGCCTAAACTTTCCATGTTTGTCTGTGACATAAAAGCTGACAGCATTTCACTTTCAACCAGATAAAATATACATCTAAGATTAATTGAAATACTATCAGAAAAAAAAAAGGTCAACAAACTGTCGCTTGGAAGTTATGCACGGAAAATCTCCCCGGTCGCTCTGTGAGAGAAGCAGAAATGAAAGAGAAAACTTTACTGATGTCAACTAGATTGTTGATGATGCATTCTTTTCTATCGATTTATGACATTATTCTGGTGATCAAGGCTTTATTTAATATTCTAGAGCGTCAAGTAACGACAGAAGAGAAGCTGCATATTGAATTATAGACAAGTTGACTAACAAATAGCCTACCAAATCTCGGAAATTATAAGCAAAAAAAATATATATATACTGTATATATAGAGAGAGCAAGAGAGAGAGAGAGAGAGAGAGAGAGACACCATCATTGAACACACAAAAAATTACACCTACCTTGGTCTGACCATATCTGCATCGGGAAACTTTAATAGGGCAGTGAATGCACTCAAAGAAAAAGCCCGCAGAGCATTGTATGCAATAAAAATGAAATTATTCAAAATCAACATCCCAATTAGAATTTGGACCAAAATATTTGACAGTGTAATCCTACCAATAGCTCTTTACGGAAGTGAGGTTTAGGGCCACTCAATAAACTGGACTTTAAAATGTGGGACAAACATCCAATTGAAGCCCTACATGCAGAATTCTGTCGGAAAATCCTACAAGTCCAGAGAAATACACCAACTAATGCATGTAGGGCAGAATTGGGCCGCTTTCCAGTAATAATGAAAATACAGAAAAGATCATTAAAATTTTGGCTACATCTAAATTCAAGTCCAAATTCGAGTCTGCAATTTAAAGCACTTCAAACCCAAGAGCTGAGCCCAGAAACGAGCCCTCTCAGTCAGCTGGTGTTGGACCTCACCAACCAAGCTGACACCAGCACTGCTTCAAAAGAAAGAATTCCAATAAACAAAATCATGAACCAATCAAAGGACTCATATATACAACATTGGAAAAACGAAACAAAATCCCAAAGCCGACTAAATTGCTATCTGACCCTGAGAATATGAATTGGCTGAATATCTCTACTCTGTCAGAGATACGAAGCAGAGACCGATCCTTACCAAGTACAGGCTGAGTGACCACCGATTGGCAATAGAAACCGGCAGACATAAAAAGACATGGCTACCCAAAGAGGAGCGTGTATGTGGTCACTGCACGACAGGGGAGGTAGAAACAGAGATGCACTTTCTCCTTTACTGTGATAAATATTCCTCACCAAGAGATTCATTATTCACAGAAATGTCTACATTTATTCCAAATTTTAACTTATTAAACCCAGAGGAAAAACTAAAAATACTCATGGGCGAAGGAGCAATGGCTCCTCTTGCAGCCAAATATGTATTTGCCTGCCATAGCCTGAGAGACACTGAATAATAACATCTGCATAGTAAGCAGTAACTTACTTATTATTACTATTATTGTTATTACTGTTATTACTATTATTGTTGTTGTTTATCATTCCAAGTAGTAATGGTATGGGTGGTAATGGTAATGATAGCAGTTTAATGATGGTGGTGGTGGTAGTAGTGGTAATGATGATAGTAGTTGTAGTACCGATGTAATGGTGAAGATGACCGTTATTTAGTTATAAGTTAGTTATAGTTTCATTTTTTTATTACATTACATTCGATTATTGACTGTTACCATTTTATTGTTACTATTTTTATATTTAATTTTGTATTATTATTTACTGCCATTCTATATTATTATTTGTCATTGTTTATAATTTTATTACAATGTATATTGTATACATTGTTGCTTTGGCAATATTGACACAATGTTTTTCATGCCAATAAAGCAGCTTGAATTTGAATTTGAATTTGAGAGAGAGGGCCTCCATGTTCCACGGCTGTAGTGTGGAGTATCTGAACCAAACCCAGCATAAATCTTTCAGAGGCCTAGTGACATGAGGCAAGACGCTCCGAAACAAAAAAGGACTGTCAGACAAATATGATCAAAGCAGAATGCAAATGTCACTGCCAAAATGTATATTTAAGAAGGGATTCATATTTATATGGTTGTTTTTGAGGTTTTTTTTCTCCCCATTGTTTGGGGCATTGGGTTTGTGAGACGAGGGTAAAGCCAGGATAGGAGGTTATGCTCTACAATTCACCCCATTTTAACACAGAGAAGAAATGTTAAGCCTTCTGCAGACATGATACACTGCTGTGTTACAAGACTGGGGTCAGTTCCATTTCAATTTAGTCAATTCAGGGAATGCATTTCTGTCAATTCATGAGTAAAAAAATTGACTATTGTTTAAATGGACAATTCAGGATGATTAACCGAGAAATTCACATGGCATATTCATGTATTTTCTGTACACAAAATGCAAAAGAAAAGCTCACAACAGTGCAATTTTAGCATTTCTGGGAGGGAGGAAACAAAAGTTACGGAGAGTGTATGTAATCTAGGCTCAACACACTAACACAGATTATCGTGAAATAGACACAAATTACTTATTCGAAATTCATGACAGGCACAGGGAAAAGTAAAAATATTAGTGTCCACCACACGATTTTCTTCATAGCACATTCGTATCCAGTACCTGATCTTTAGTGTCCACCACACGATTTTCTTCATAGCACATTCGTATCCAGTACCTGATCTTTAGTGTCCACCACACGATTTTCTTCATAGCACATTCGTATCCAGTACCTGATCTTTAGTGTCCACCACACGATTTTCTTCATAGCACATTCGTATCCAGTACCTGATCTTTAGTGTCCACCACACGATTTTCTTCATAGCACATTCGTATCCAGTACCTGATCTTTAGTGTCCACCACACGATTTTCTTCATAGCACATTCGTATCCAGTACCTAATCTTTAGTGTCCACCACACGATTTTCTTCATAGCACATTCGTATCCAGTACCTGATCTTTAGTGTCCACCACACGATTTTCTTCATAGCACATTCGTATCCAGTACCTGATCTTTAGTGTCCACCACACGATTTTCTTCATAGCACATTCGTATCCAGTACCTGATCTTTAGTGTCCACCACACGATTTTCTTCATAGCACATTCGTATCCAGTACCTGATCTTTAGTGTCCAACACATGATTTTCTTGTGGTGGCCAACGTTAGCTAGGTGGCTAACATTGCCTAGGCTAGAGGTTAGAGCTAAGGGTTAGGGTTTAGGATTAGGGGTTAAGGTATGGGTTAGGGGTACTGGCATAGCACCCCCCTCCTCCCCCGCAGCCCTTGCAATGTGGGGGAGCCCACGATCTTTTCCCCCACCCCCCCTGATAGGATATGAACACGTCATAAAGCTTTAGATAACAGAAATTATAAAATCTTAACTGCCAGATCATTTCTGTTTGATATACACATTGGCTATAACTTTGTGGACCTGTAGCGTAAGGGAATTAGAGGAATGGAGTTCTTCATTCACCTTGTTAATATAGACTGTAAATTCCCCTGAATCTTGCAGGGTCAGGTTCCTTACTGTCAAACTGAAATGGTTGGCGTTCATCTCACATTTCTCCTCAAACTGAGATCCACTTCGGTAATAAACATCTCATTTTCTCTGTACGTCTACCAGGGCATGGTGCCATCTTCGCCCTGTAATCCTGCAGATAGCTCCACCGAGTCCCCCACTCTCTTTAAGAAAGACAGATGAGAAGAAACACCTACAGTATATGAAGAACAGTATTCCTTGTTTGGAGAAGCAGAACTGGTGACCGCCAACCATCTCTTTGAAGTATACCACTATGACTCTTTCCTCTGCTAGGTCTGGGGACTTTGTATCTTTGACTGACTAAATGTACAGAGATGTTCTTATTCTGTACAATTAAAGCGTGTGGTAGTGATAAAATAAAATACTTCCTGTCAAAATAAAGTTGAACTCTAATCTCTATGGGAACTCACGCTACCTTCTTCCGATGTAACAGTATTGTTGTTGATGTTGGTGTGTGTGTGTGTTGAGGCTGTGAATTTATTCCTACTACCCCCCTCCTCCTTGCTGTCTATCATAGGCTGGGTTGTGAGAGATCAGAATCGCTGTTGAACAGCTTTGTGTTTGTTTCTCAGCATCTCTCTAGTTTATGCTCATGGTGTGACTTCCCACTGGGGCAAAAACTGGTTGAATCAATGTTGTTTCCATGTCCTTTCAACCCTAATATGATATGATATGTGATACGTTGAAACAACGTGGAAAACTGAATATATTTGCAAAAAGTAATCAACGTAAGGGAGTTCTGTCTTTTTCCCCAAAACTTTTAGCCCAAATCCAGTGACAGGATGGCATTTTTCGTTGATTTCATGTTGAATTCACGTTAGTTGACAACTCAATCAAATCAAATCAAAGTTTATTTGTCACGTGCGCCGAATACAACAGGTGTAGACCTTACAGTGAAATGCTTACTAACCAACAGTGCAATTTTTGAGTAAAAAATAGGTATTACGGGTGAACAATAGATAAGTAAGGAAATAAAAAACAAAAGTAAATAACAGCGAATAATAACAGTAGCGAGGCTATATACAGTAGCGAGGCTATAGCAGTAGCAAGGCTATATACAGACACCGGTTAGTCGGAATAATTGAGGTAGTACGTACATGTACAGTAGGTATGGTTAAAGTGACTATGCATACATGATAAACAGAGAGTAGCAGTAGCGTAAAAGAGGTGTTGGCGGTTGACGGGACACAATGCAGATAGTCCGGGTAGCCAATGTGCGGGAGCAATGGTTGGTCGGGCTAATTGAGGTAGTATGTACATGAATGTATAGTTAAAGTGACTATGCATATATGGTAAACAGAGAGTAGCAGCAGTGTAAAGAGAGGTTGGGGGGGGACACACAATGCAAATAGTCCGGGTAGCCATTTGATTACCTGTTCAGGAGTCTTATGGCTTGGGGGTAAAAACTGTTGAGAAGCCTTTTTGTCCTAGACTTGGCACTCCGGTACTGCTTGCCATGCGGTAGTAGAGAGAACAGTCTATGACTGGGGTGGCTGGGGTCTTTGACATTTTTTAGGGCCTTCCTCTGACACCGCCTGGTGTAGAGGTCCTGGATGGCAGGCAGCTTAGCCCCAGTGATGTACTGGGCCGTACGCACTACCCTCTGTAGTGCCTTGCGGTCGGAGGCCGAGCAGTTGCCGTACCAGGCGGTGATGCAACCAGTCAGGATGCTCTCTATGTTGCAGCTGTATAACCTTTTGAGGATCTGAGGACCCATGCCAAATCTTTTTAGTTTCCTGAGGGGGAATAGGCTTTGTTGTGCCCTCTTTACGACTGTCTTGGTGTGTTTGGACCATTCTAGTTTGTTGGTGATGTGGACACCAAGGAACTTGAAGCTCTCAACCTGCTCCACTACAGCCCCGTCGATGAGAATGGGGGCGTGCTCGGTCATCCTTTTGCTGTAGTCCACAATCATCTCCTTAGTCTTGGTTACATTGAGGGATAGGTTGTTGTTCTGGCACCACCTGGCCAGGTCTCTGACCTTTTCCCTGTAGGCTGTCTCGTCGTTGTTGGTGTTCAGGCCTACCACTGTTGTGTTGTCTGCAAACTTAATGATGGTGTTGGAGTTGTACCTGGCCACGCAGTCGTGGGTGAACAGGGAGTACAGGAGGAGACTGAGCACCCTCACCACCTGGGGGCGACTTGTCAGGATGTCCAGGATCCAGTTGCAGAGGGAGGTGTTTAGTCCCAGGATCCTTAGCTTAGTGATGAGTTTTGAGGGTACTATGGTATTGAACGCTGAGCTGTAGCCAATGAATAGCATTCTCACATAGGTGTTCCTTTTGTCCAGGTGGGAAAGGGCAGTGTGGAGTGCAATAGAGATTGCATCATCTGTGGATCTGTTTGGGCGGTATGCAAATTCAGTGGGTCTAGGGTTTCTGGGATAATGGTGTTGATGTGAGCCATTACCAGCCTTTAAAAGCACTTGCTACGGGTCTGTAGTCATTTAGGCAGGTTGCCTTAGTGTTCTTGGGCACAGGGACTATGGTGGTCTGCTTGAATCATGTTGGTATTACAGACTCAATCAGGGACATGTTGAAAATGTCAGTGAAGACACCTACCAGTTGGTCAGCACATGCCCGGAGCACACGTCCTGGTAATCCGTCTGTCCCCGCGGCCTTGTGAATGTTGACCCTTTTTTAGGTCTTACTCACGTCGACTACGGAGAGCGTGACCACACAGTCGTCCAGAACAGCTGATGCTCTCATGCATGCCTCAGTGTTGCTTGCCTTGAAGCGAGCATAGAAGTGATTTAGCTCGTCTGTAAGGCTCGTGTCACTGGGCAGCTCGCAGCTGTGCTTCCCTTTGTAGTCTGTAATAGTTTGCAAGCCCTGCCACATAAGACGAGCATCGGAGCCGGTGTAGTACGATTCAATCTTAGCCCTGTATTGGCGCTTTGCCTGTTGTCGGTTCATCGAAGGGCATAGCAGGATTTCTTATAAGCTTCTGGGTTAGAGTCCTGCACCGTGAAAGCGGCAGCTCTACCCTTTAGCTCAGTGTGAATTTTGCCTGTAATCCATGGCTTCTGGTTGGGGTATGTACGTATAGTCACTGTGGGGACGACGTCCTCTATGCACTTATTGATACAGTCAGTGACTGATGTGGTGTACTCCTCAATGAAATCGGAGAATCCCGGAACATGTTCCAGTCTGTGATAGCAAAACAGTCCTGTAGTTTAGCATCTGCTTCATCTCACCACTTTTTTATAGACCGAGTAACTGGTGCTTCCTGCTTTAATGTTTGCTTGTAAGCAGGAATCAGGAGGATAGAATTGTGGTCAGATTTACCAAATGGAGGGCGAGGGAGAGCTTTGTACGCGTCTCTGTGTGTGGAGTACAGGTGATCTAGAATTGTTTTCCGTCTGTTTGCGCATTTAACATGTTGATAGAAATTAGGTAAAACTGATTTAAGTTTCCCTGCATTAAAGTCCCCTGCCACTAGGAGCGCCGCCTCTGGGTGAGCGGTTTCCTGTTTGCTTATTTCCTTATACAGCTGACTGAGTGCGGTATTAGTGCCAGCGTCCATCTGTGGTGGTAAATAAACAGCCACGAAAGTATAGATGAAAACTATTTTGGCAAGTAGTGTGGTTTACAGTTTATCATAAGATCTCTACTTCAGGCGAGCAAAATCTAGACTTCCTTAGATTTCGTGCACCAGCTGTTGTTTACAAATATGCACAGACCCCCCCCCCCCCCCCCCCCCCCTCTTCTTACCGGAGTGTGCTGTTCTATCTAGCCGGTGCAGCGTATCTCCTGCTAGCTGAATATCCATGTCATCATTCAGCCACGATTCTGTGAAACATAAGATGTTACAGTTTTTGATGTCCCGTTGGTAGGATATTTGTGATCACACCTCGTCTAATTTATTGTCCAATGATTGTACGTTGGCGAGTAATATTGACGGTAACGGCAGCTTTCCCACTCACCTTCTCCGGATCCTTACGAGGCACCCGCTCGGTGTCCTCTGTACCTGCGTCTCTTTCTCTTGCCAATAACGGGGCATGGTATGGTTTGTAGTGACTGGCACCAACAGCATTTACCGTTATTGCAGTCTCAGCTAGAGCAGGAGCATTGCCTTTAAATATCAATTCCGCTCTAACGCTGAACTTCCACGATACGGATTGAATAGAACCCTTTTTCTGTCTCCCATTAAGTAACTGCCTATAATCCTTGTCTTTCAAATGTAAATTGTGTGTTTGTGTGTTTGTTTCTTTGTTTTGGGGAGCATATGTCTAACCCATGTTGTAAATTGGTGTAACTGTCTTGACCAAAAAAGTTAAGACAGTTGTTTAATTTGTAGGCCATGCTAATCGCCTTTTCGAGGCACATTTATCTAAAAGTAAAAAACAGCAAAACAGTTGTGAATGCAGTAAGTCACTGTGCAGGGTGAGTAGCAGACTGATGAAACCTGACTTCAGCAGCTGTCATATTGGCTAAAACAAACCATCATTTCTCTCTAATTCCCCCTTGAGATAGTCAAAACCCACACAGCAAACCAACATTCAGCCACAACCTAGTCCGGTGTGGCCCCGTGTGGCACAGTTGGTAGAGCATGGTGCTTGCAATGCTAGGGTTGTGGGTTTAATTCCCACGGAGGACCAGTGAGGAACTGTGTGGACTCACTACCGTAAGTTGCTCTGGATAAGTGTCTGCTAAACGATTTAAATGTAATCCTAATGTATCTCATGGAGATGACCTTTCAGAAGGAGATGGAATTTCATTCCCCAGTCTGCCACTACAGACACAACCTTGAACTCCAGTCAGGATGTTTAATAAGCACACAGTGTCCCTCGGGTCACCCTGTGTTTTCTAAGTGTCCCATCATTCCCACCACAAGGCCATGCTGCATTCCTCCTGGTCCCCCAACGTTGGCTGCCAGTCACCACGGCAATCCCTGGAGGATCTTATTTGTACCTCCATCTCTTCTCTTTTCTCTCTCTTTCACCAGCTGCTTTCTTTCTTTCTTTCTTTCTTTCTTTCTTTCTTTCTTTCTCTCTTTTTCTCTCGCTCTCTCTATCGCTCACTATCTCACTCTCTCTCTTTCTTTCTCTCTTTCTCTCTCTATCTCAAAATGTCTTTCCCTCTCTCTTTCTCTCCCCTTCTATTTCTGTCTCTCCCCTTTTCTCTCTCTCTCTTCCTCCATTCTCTCTCTGCCTTCCTCCATTCTCTCTCTGCCTCCCTCCAATCTCTCTCTGCCTTCCTCCAATCTCTATTCCCCTCCCTCCCTCCAATCTCTCTTCCCCCTCCCTCCCTCCACCAGACTGAATGGGTTTAAGTTAGTATTTCTTTATTTGTATTCTTAACTTTTATTAGGTCCCCAACTAGGGTCGTACTTTCATCGCAGCACATGGCGTAAAGCGTTCCTGTAGCTACCAGGTGTTGAGTGAAGCCATTTCCTCCGGGCCTTAATGCAGAGAGGGGCCCCGGGCCCCCGCCACACAGTCTGCTTGTGTTGAGGCTGGACACAAACCCAACTCAGCACTCGGGGCCCCGCTTGGGGGCCTCAGCACACGCCATCACCAGCAAGATTGATGTGTGATTGGAACGTTTGGCTGAGACTAGTGGCATACTTGTACACGTACTGGGCGGTTGGATGGAAATTCTAAGAAAGACGAGTTTTGAGAGGAAAGCAACTTCCAGTCTGTGATAGATTGAGGATTGGCTGTCATCAGAAATTGATCATTGGGATGGGCTAGTGAGGCAATGGACTTCAGATTAATTCATTAATTCATACGATTTTGGTCTGGATTCAATTCTGTTGCTTATATAAATGGCTTGGATTTATGGTCTTTCCTTTGGCTTTGGCCCACATATAAACTCAGCAAAAAAAGAAACGTCCCTTTTTCAGGACCCTGTCTTTCAAAGATAATTCGTAAAAATCCAAATGACTTCACAGATCTTCATTGTAAAGGGTTTAAACACTGTTTCCCATGCTTGTTCAATGAACCATAAACAATTAATGAACATGCACCTGTGGAATGGTTGTTAAGACACTAACAGCTTACAGACCATAGGGAATTAAGGTCACAGTTATGAAAACTTAGGACACTAGAGGCCTTTCTACTGACTCTGAAAAACCCCATAAGAAAGATGCCCAGGGTCCCTGCTCATCTGCGTGAATGTGCCTTAGGCGCCTAAGACAGCGCTACAGGAAGACAGACAGACAGCTGATCGTCCTCGCAGTGGCAGACCACATCCAAACATCACATCTGCGGGACAGGTACAGGATGGCAACAACAACTGCCCGAGGTACACCTGGAATGCACAATCCCTCCATCAGTGCTCAGACTGTCCGCAATAGGCTGAGAGAGGCTGGACTGAGGGCTTGTAGGCCTGTTGTAAGGCAGGTCCTCACCAGACATCACCGGCAACAACATTGCCTATGGGCACAAACCCACCATTGCTGGATCAGACAGGACTGGCAAAAAGTGCTCTTCACTGACGAGTCGCGGTTTTGTCTCACCAGGGGTGATGGTCGGATTCGCGTTTATCGTCGAAGGAATGAGCGTTACACCGAGGCCTGTACAGTGGAGCAGGATCGATTTGGAGGTGGAGTCCGTCATTGTCTGGGGGCGGTGTGTCACAGCATCATCAGACTGAGCTTGTTGTCATTGCAGGCAATCTCAACGCTGTGCATTACAGGGAAGACAACCTCCTCCCTCATGTGGTACCCTTCCTGCAAGCTCATCCTGACATGACCCTCCAGCATGACTATTCCACCAGCCATACTGCTCGTTCTGTGCGTGATTTCCTGCATGACAGGAATGTCAGGTGAGAGCTAGGGCCATTCTCCCCAGAAATGTCTGGGAACTTGCAGGTGCCTTGGTGGAAGAGTGGGGTAACATCTCACAGCAAGAACTGGCAAATCTGGTGCAGTCCATGAGAAGGAGATGCACTGCAGTACTTAATGCAGCTGGTGGCCACACCAGATATTGACTGTTACTTTTGATTTTGACCCCCCCCCCCCCCCCCCCCCCCCCTTTGTTCAGGGACACATTATTCCATTTCTGTTAGTCACATGTCTGTGGAACTTGTTCAGTTTATGTCTCAGTTGTTGAATCTTGTTATGTTCATACAAAAATGTACACATGTTAAGTTTGCTGAAAATAAACACAGTTGACAGTGAGAGGACGTTTCTTTTTTTGCTGAGTTTACATTCGGTATATTCCACTGTATATGTGGAGTGTAATTCCCATAGTAATATATGTGTCCGGATTCCCATTGTAATAATTTGATGAAATCTGCCTTTTTTTTCTATCGCGAAGATGTTTTTTTTACAAACATTAGTGGTTTTATTATTTCTTGCAACACTAGGCTTTAAGAACATGCACTCATACATTTTGGAACGAAAGCCGACCAGATTTTCTGACTTTAATATTCGTCTTTGATTTCACAGGCCTTTGCAGAAGGAAAATGTGTTGGTTTGGCTGAGGATTAAAGTCAAGGTTCTTTCGTGCTATCACCTCCCGTCCATGCCTGAGACAGCACACGTGTGTGTGTGTGTGTGTGTGTGTGTGTGTGTGTGTGTGTGTGTGTGTGTGTGTGTGTGTGTGTGTGTGTGTGTGTGTGTGTGTGTGTGTGTGTGTGTGTGTGTGTGTGTGTGTGTGTGTGTGTGTGTGTGTGTGTGTGTGTGCTTACGTGTGAACATGTTTAACTATACTTGTGTGGACTAGAACAAAAATTTGACCAACTTGGGACATTTTTCCAGTCCCCACAAGGGAAAAGGCTGTTAAGGATTAAGGTTAGAATTAGGTTTAGGTGTAAAAGGCTACATTTAGGATAGATTTTGTGTTTAAGGTTAGGTTTAGGGTTAGGGAAAATAGGATTTTGAATGGGAATCAATTGTGTCTCCACACGGTTGGTTAAACAATATTGTGTGTGTGTTACCTCTCTCACACAAAAACAGCGACCCCAATTTACCCAAATATTTCAATTAGTACCATAGAATACTTCATTTAGGACTCTATTCAATCAGATCCGTTTTAACTGAGTCGGATCTGCTGTTAGAGCTGTCAAATCCACAAGCGGCTCCTGGCAATATTCCTAAACCGGACATTGCCATTGGCTGCACGGAGTTGCTTAAGAGAAATCCTATGTAATGTTGTTTACAATTTCAAACAATGGAATGTGAGATGTCATCTACATCTCGATAAGGCTGATTGAAATCCTCATTTATTTAGTTTCATTATTTTCAATTTGAGCTTCATTATTTCTATATAGCCTACACTTTCCTGTTCCGAACTTCTAAGGCAAGTGGGACGGGTGTGGCTTCCTGAAAATGATCAAGAGCAGCTGCTTACCGATTTCACAGCTCCAAAACATTAGCTACGCCGGTTTCGGCTATCACCGGTTAACACTTGATCTGATTGAATCTAGGCCTAAATTCACTCTAAGACCTCGCCAGGAGAGCGCACCAGATGTAATAAGGGGGAAAGTCCATGCAGTATAACTCTCAGATAACATGTCACATATAATCATCCAAAAGCACATTTGTAATTTAGAAATGAACCCTGATCTTTTCTAATATCTCAGGAGACTATTTTTGTTTTACATTATTGTGTTACTGGCCAGGTTCAGGAAAGTGGAGCGTGGCGAGGCGATGAAATGAATGCCCGGGCAGGTCTCGCGTAAGACGTCTAGCAGCAGAGAGACGAGGCCACCGTGAGGCCACCGTGAGACCAGCTAGTGCCCGCCACCCGGCGCGGACCGACCCTGCCAGCCTGCAAGGAGGGAAAGAGAGAGGAGGGAGAGAGAGAGAACTCGGTCTGTTTTAACTGCTGCCTGCACCACAGGAGACCCGACCGTTATGTGTATTTTACTGGTCCGTCTTGGCTTTGGTTACTGCTCCTTTGGTTGAATCTCTAGATGTTATCCTGCTTTTTTTCTTTTTTATATATTTTCTTCTTCCAGCTGAAAAATAGTTCATAGGTATATGGAGGCCTACCCCGCGGGTGTTGTAATGGCGCTGAATTACAAAGCGAGGGAGAGAGGGGATTAAATAGCTAGGGATAAATGAAACTGCAAAAAAGCATGAAGGTAGAGATATGTGATCATATATAATGGGATCAGTGTTATGTTTTCCTCTGGGTTTGTCTAATAGAGATGGCGGTGTCTTTATCAACCCTGTCTCTGTAACATTTATATATCAAATATTTTGGGGGCTATTGTATACCTATGTAACTTTGGAAAGTATCAGAGATATTGGATGTAAACATATATGTATAAACATTATAGTTTTCGTTATAGTTGTTAATGACACTTCATGCAGTTTGCATTTCACCTTAAGGTAAAAGCCTGCCTTGCCAGCCTGTAGAATGATTAGTGCCAATTTATAGATGATGAATGGGACTTATGCTCTGCAATGAACCCAGTGTTTTAGTCCAAAACTGATTTAATCAGTCTGGAATTACACAGGCGGCTCCTGTAGTGTGGTAGGATATTGAGCGCTAGGGGGTTTGGCATACTCACTTCCACAAAAACCACCACACACAAGGCTATAAAATCCCCACTAGGTCCTATTTTTCAGTTGACTTCACATCACCTTTTCTCAAATCTGTATGTATCTGAAATGGTTGACTTTCAAGTGCAATCGGCAGTATGCAATTCCAACTCTCAAGATGTTGGATACTGTAGGACCAATTTAAACTCTGATGTTATATTAGCATTATCTTGTCTATTGTTGTCTATTTTTATATATATATAAATAGATATTTTAATAGTGTGTTATACTGTAGGATTGTATTGATTTGTTGATGTTAATTGTTTTCTGCCCAGGGACTACAGTGGAAGATGATCTATCTAGCTAAATCTTGTCACGATCGTCGTAATGAGGCAGAAGAGTGGACCAAGGCGCAGCGTGAGAGAAATACATCTTCTTTTATTTTCAGAAGACAAAACACGAGAACGAACACTTTTACAAAACAAAACAACCGTGAAGCTACAAACGTTAGTGCATACACAAGCTACAAACATTAAACATAGACAATTACCCACAACAGCCCAATGCCTAAGGCTGCCTTAAATATGGCTCCCAATCAGAGACAATGAATGACAGCTGTCTCTGATTGAGAACCATTCAGGCAACCATAGACATACCTAGACACCTACACTCAACACAAACCCATACACTCTAACAAAACCCCCTAGACACTACAACCACCCAAGACAAGACAAAAACACAAACATCCCCCCTGTCACACCCTGACCTAACCAAAATATTACAGAAAATAAAGATAACTAAGGCCAGGGCATGACAAATCTGGTGTAATGACATGTTGTACATGTTGTCCCTGACAACTAAACGTAATAATAATAAAATAATGTCAGAAATCCTATTTGTACATGGTGTACGTTACATTTAAACACACATACAGCTACGCAAACATACACATACACACACCCACACACTTTCTCAGTAAAAAGTATTTATTAGCCTGACAAATCTCACCTGGAGGCATTCCTGTGTGAATTTTAATATAAAAACTAGGCATTCCACTGGCAAATTATCTACATTCGTAGGTGCCCTCCAAATGTGACTGGAGCAGGTTGTGTGAGTAAATAACGGATTGGCTCAAACTGAGTCAGGGAAGACATCATTATAAAGTAGACAGTGGAATGTGTGAATTTTCTCTTGGGATGGACAGCCTCCTCCTTCTTTTTGACTTGCCTTTGCTTTGGCTGAAAGTCAAACAGATCACACCCAGTCATTCATCCCTTTCTTTAATCTAGATGGATCTGAGGAGTATGATAAGAAGATGGCTTACTCACTGTGCTCTCTGCCTGCCTAAAACGTTGTTTTCACTGTCCCAAGTCACCTTTTGATTCTACTTCAACTTTTTGGATTCAACTTTTAGATATCATTTACCTCTGGAACCTTCTAAGATCTAAGTCATGGCTGCTCCATCCTCAGCCCCTTTTCCACTATGAAATATCAAATATAAGCAGGACGAAGAAGGCGGAATGAGTGAGCAGTGGGACCTTATTCCTAATTAACAGAACCAAAACGGGGCAGATGGTGTTGCGATGGGACCGATATGGGACGCAGACAGTGGGAGAGCGGGGGGCTCAGATGATCGTGGAGCAGTAGAGCTGGGAATCGTCTGAAAGCTGCTGCCTTTCCCCCAATGGCCCGGCTGCTTACTTAGCATGACAAGGAGAGAAGGAGAGAAGCCTTTAAGCGCCAAGCACAATATCAATATTCAGCCTGGATCCCCATAGACACACAGGAGAGCTGGAGACCCATGGTGCAATAGTAACTACCTGTTGAGTGCTATGGACTCCCAAGAGGGATGTGTGTTTTTCAGACTGTTCCCCTGTTGCCAGTGTTTTTTAACTACTCCCCAGCACATGTAACCTAAAACCTATCAACCCTGGCAACAGCAGAATGTTAAATTACGTGTTTACATGTAGGCTACACATTTAAGTTAACCGTTTGTTGTTGTTTGTTCACATTCAAATTTCGGTGCAAACTAGTCCGCTCGTCTTTGGCTTCAAGAGTTTGGTGAATTTGACAAATTAAAATAACTCAGTGGCAGTTACATTAACCAAGACCCACCCTTTCAGTTTATATACGAGTGCAGAGGCAGCACTTTTGACTGGAGATTAAAGTTACAGATTGTGCCTTTTTAAGCTAACATAATCAATGATCTTAGATAGCATGACTCTGTCTTCACTACTCTGTCAGTCGAGGGACTAGCATTGCATAAGAGTGATACCACTTGTCGGAATACAATGGAGAGCACAAAATAAGTATTGGAGGCTTATTTTACTCACCTCGACATGTCTGGCCCACTCCTCCACCTCTCAACACAATCCAGGGCTCGTCCGAAGGAGTTGGTAGAAATGGCCCCTAACCACTGATATCCTCCTCCTTTTTGTCCTTTCTAACATACATTCACTGTGTTATGGTCCTGTTGTATGTTTGACAGGACATTCTGGGCTTTTCAGTGATACAGTATCACATGTGTTATGGTCCTGTTGTATGTTTGACAGGACATTCTGGGCTTTTCAGTGATACAGTATCACATGTGTTATGGTCCTGTTGTATGTTTGACAGGACATTCTGGGCTTTTCAGTGATACAGTATCACATGTGTTATGGTCCTGTTGTATGTTTGACAGGACATTCTGGGCTTTTCAGTGATACAGTATCACATGTGTTATGGTCCTGTTGTATGTTTGACAGGACATTCTGGGCTTTTCAGTGATACAGTATCACATGTGTTATGGTCCTGTTGTATGTTTGACAGGACATTCTGGGCTTTTCAGTGATACAGTATCACATGTGTTATGGTCCTGTTGTATGTTTGACAGGACATTCTGGGCTTTTCAGTGATACAGTATCACATGTGTTATGGTCCTGTTGTATGTTTGACAGGACATTCTGGGCTTTTCAGTGATACAGTATCACATGTGTTGTGGTCCTGTTGTATGTTTGACAGGACATTCTGGGCTTTTCAGTGATACAGTATCACATGTGTTATGGTCCTGTTGTATGTTTGACAGGACATTCTGGGCTTTTCAGTGATACAGTATCACATGTGTTATGGTCCTGTTGTATGTTTGACAGGACATTCTGGGCTTTTCAGTGATACAGTATCACATGTGTTATGGTCCTGTTGTATGTTTGACAGGACATTCTGGGCTTTTCAGTGATACAGTATCACATGTGTTGTGGTCCTGTTGTATGTTTGACAGGACATTCTGGGCTTTTCAGTGATACAGTATCACATGTGTTATGGTCCTGTTGTATGTTTGACAGGACATTCTGGGCTTTTCAGTGATACAGTATCACATGTGTTATGGTCCTGTTGTATGTTTGACAGGACATTCTGGGCTTTTCAGTGATACAGTATCACATGTGTTATGGTGTCACCTTGATCATTTTTTCTTTCTGGTTCTTCAAAATGGCTTCCATCACAATTAGCACATTTTATGGTAAGTGTGTGTAATTGTGCAATTATCATTTTTTTGTGAGTTTGATATTCAAATTGTTTGTAATAGATATGTATCTCAGAATAGTGTGGTGACTTTTCAGAGCACTGCAATACTTTTTTCACATTAAATAAGAGACAAATAAGAGCTTGTTAATACTGTAATATTACATTTTTCTTATTTACTATCAACCAAGTCCTAATGTCCACTACAGTGCATATACACTAATAAATAAATACAACTGTCTTGTCCCCAAAAATTATTTGTAAAATGCCATTTGGCAAACAGTTTTCTGATGCAAAAAAATGTATAGTAATTCTACAACCTTTTTTTTGCTGGTTCTCAGGAGAATATAAGGTCAAACTTTTTCACCCTTCATCCCCGTTATGGCTATTATTGAGGGTAGGGTCATCTGATCCTAGATGTGTGGCTAGCGGCAAGTTCCTAGATCTCTATCTCTTGGGGCTAACCACAGGACGTGCTCCCCTGCAGTCATTGAACCTATTGAGGGGAGGCAGTAGGCTGTGTCATTATGGGAATGCATTGGACCTCTCCTTCTCCTCCACATTTCCCTTTCTTTTCATGTGTTCACACCCAGTGTGCATTCAATCGCTTATTTGTTTCTGCTGCATTACCCCTTCTGAAGGAGGAGAGGGCCCTGATGGAGGGAGGACGGAAGAAGAGAGAGGGTCTGTGGAGGTGGAGATCGCTCCCTAGCTTAGCTCTCTCTCTCTCTTTTTTCTCTCTGTCTTGCTAGTTCCTCCACTTCTTTCTATCTCTCTCTCTCTCCCTCCATTTCTCTCTCTCTCTCATCTCTCTCTCTCTCATATCTCTCTCATCTCTCTCTCTCATCTCTCTCTCCATCTCTCTCTCTCATCTCTCTCTCATCTCTCTCTCTCTCTCCATCTCTCTCTCTCATCTCTCTCTCTCATCTCTCTCTCATCTCTCTCTCATCTCTCTCTCTCATCTCTCTCTCTCTCTCTCCATCTCTCATCTCTCTCTCTCTCTCATCTCTCTCGTCTCTATCGCTCCATCTTCTGCTGTAGGGCTTCTTGACGGTTCAGCCTAGAAGTGCTAATTTGATAGACTAAGCAATATGGTAAAGTATATTGTTAGGAAGGCAAACAACACCTCAAACGAATATAATATGATAATATACAGTATATGCCATTTAGCAGACACTTTTATCTAAAGCGACTTACAGTCATGTGTGCATACATTTTACATTGAACCCACTATCCTGGCGTTCAATGGCATGTAAATGCATACTGTGTTCATGTAATACTGTATTCATGTATTCATATGACAATGCATGAACATTAGACAACCTTATTTTGCTTCAGCATTTTATCGACTGAAGCGTTTTAAAATTCGAATGACTCCTCTCAGTGCTTTTGAAAAGGGTTGTTACAATAACTACTGTCATTTTAATGTTCTGCACCTTGCCAAATGGATATCAACAACAAAGGTTATTTACAAAAAGGTCACAAGAGAACCATGGCTGTTCCAATCATTGGCAACATTTAAAGAAAGCTTTCAGTTCTAGTACTGTGCATTTCTCATTGTGTGTGTGTGTGTGTGTGTGTGCGTGCGTGCGTGTGTGTGTGTGTGTGTGTGTGTGTGTGTGTGTGTGTGTGTGTGTGTGTGTGTGTGTGTGTGTGTGTGTGTGTGTGCGTGTGTGTGCGTGTGTGTGCGTGTGTGTGTGTGTGTGCGTACGTGCGTGCGTGTATTGACTTGACTTTCCTCCCCTGCCGAGTCAGTACACAACAAACTCTGATAATCCATAGCTCTAGTCAGTCTAGTGCCTGTGGCACTGTGTATTCTAAAGAATAACTCTGACTTGCTACCCAGGTGTCAACTGTCAAGCATCGCCGCAGTGCACAATTACAAGGCAGTAGTCCTAACGATGTGCTTGCCCCCTGCATCCTCCCCATTAACCTGTCAATTAGAGTTCACCTGGGAAGAGGGAGGGGAGAGGGGGAGGGGGAAGAAGGGTTGAGGGGAACAGTCTTTTGGGGCATCATGTGGAGTGACTGGTCCATGTACTCTCTCTTTCTTTCTTTCCCTCTTTCCTTCTTTCTCTCTCTCTCTCTCCCCCTCTCTCCCTCTCTCTTGCTCTCTCTCTCTCCCTCTCTCCCTCTCTCTTGATCTCTCTCACTCTCTCTCTGGGGAGCCTTGGCTGTGATTGAGACCCCCTTCTGGTCCTTTCTCTCTCTCTCTCTCTCTCTCTCTCTCTCTCTCTCTCTCTCTCTCTCTCTCTCTCTCTCTCTCTCTCTCTCTCTCTCTCTCTCTCTGCTCTAACAAGCTCGGACACCGAGTATTTCTCTCTCGAGAGGGCACTCAGATGGGGGTAAGAGGGAGGAGAAGTGGCGAGGTGGTTGGCCGGGTGGGGGAGGCGGTTATTCTGTTATTCTCATTGATAATCAGGTCTCATCAGCAGGCCAGCGGTCAAACAGTACAGCATCTTTCCCTGCATCACTAATCTCTCCAACATGGCTGGTTGCCCTCGTGTCAGGTCCCCCCCTTTCACCTCCCTGGTAATGCGTGTCAAAAAGGCCTGCCACACACACACAAAGACAGACACACACACGGACAGACGCACACACACAGACACAAACACATATGCACACGCATAGACACATTCACTCATGCATATACTGTACACACACATGCACACACACATCCACCCATACACACATATGCACACACACATCCACACACGCACACACACATCCACCCATACACACATATGCACACACACATCCACACACACACACACATGCACACACACACACACACACATCCACATGCACACACACATCCACACACACACACATACACACACACACACACACATCCACACACACATGCACACACACACACACACACACACACACACGCACACGCACACGCACACGCACATCCACATGCACACACACACACACACACACACACACACACACACACACACACACACACACACACACACACACACACACACACACACACACACACACACACACACACGCACACATATCCATGCATGAGCACACACTCATACAGATACCAGTGGGCTCACATACACTGAAAAGTTTATCCGCAAATTAACTTGTTTAGCAAGAAAATGTAAAGGAATGAAAAATGTGTTGATGAACAAAACACTGAAGGAACCAGACATAACCAGAATCCTATGCATCTATCCTCAGTGAAATGGTCGAGCCTTCCTACAGTATATGCCTAATTACGCACACACACACACCAATACATCTACAACTGCAGAAACGTACATCAACACCACCCATACACACATCAAAACACACGACTGCCACCCCCCCCCCCCCCCCCCCCCCCACACACACACACACACACACACCAGAAAAGGTGTGATCAAGACCCTGCCCTGGATGTTCACTCAACTAAAGAACAGGGTCTGCGGCTCCTGTGGGCACCAGCAAATCTGGATGTACCTGCTGCAATATTAATGCAATGTAGACAATGCATTATGCAAGATCGCTGGGCTGAGGAGGCCTGGGGCGATGCTGGGACAAACAGGCAGGGAGGCAGGCAGGCAGGCAAGCAAGGAGGGAGGGAGGGAGGCATGCAGGTTTCTGTGGGTAAGTTAACTGTGTTGGGAGGGAAGCACGGAGGCAGGCGGCAGGCAGGGAGGGAGGCAGGTTCTTGTGGGTAAGTAAACTGTGTTGGGAGGGAGGGAGGCAGGTTCTTGTGGCTAAGTAAACTGCGTTGGGAGGGAGAAAGGCAGGTTCTTGTGGGTAAGTAAACTGTGTTGGGAGGGAGGGAGGCAGGTTCTTGTGGCTAAGTAAACTGCGTTGGGAGGGAGAAAGGCAGGTTCTTGTGGCTAAGTAAACTGTGTTGGGAGGGAGAAAGGCAGGTTCTTGTGGGTAAGTAAACTGTGTTGGGAGGGAGGGAGGCAGGTTCTTGTGGCTAAGTAAACTGTGTTGGGAGGGAGGCAGGTTCTTGTGGGTAAGTAAACTGTGTTGGGAGGGAGAAAGGCAGGTTCTTGTGGGTAAGTAAACTGTGTTGGGAGGGAGAAAGGCAGGTTCTTGTGGGTAAGTAAACTGTGTTGGGAGGGAGGGAGGCAGGTTCTTGTGGCTAAGTAAACTGTGTTGGGAGGGAGGCAGGTTCTTGTGGGTAAGTAAACTGTGTTGGGAGGGAGGGAGGCAGGTTCTTGTGGGTAAGTAAACTGTGTTGGGAGGGAGAAAGGCAGGTTCTTGTGGGTAAGTAAACTGTGTTGGGAGGGAGGCAGGTTCTTGTGGGTAAGTAAACTGTGTTGGGAGGGAGGGAGGCAGGTTCTTGTGGCTAAGTAAACTGCGTTGGGAGGGAGAAAGGCAGGTTCTTGTGGGTAAGTAAACTGTGTTGGGAGGGAGGGAGGCAGGTTCTTGTGGCTAAGTAAACTGTGTTGGGAGGGAGGCAGGTTCTTGTGGGTAAGTAAACTGTGTTGGGAGGGAGAAAGGCAGGTTCTTGTGGGTAAGTAAACTGTGTTGGGAGGGAGAAAGGCAGGTTCTTGTGGGTAAGTAAACTGTGTTGGGAGGGAGAAAGGCAGGTTCTTGTGGGTAAGTAAACTGTGTTGGGAGGGAGAAAGGCAGGTTCTTGTGGGTAAGTAAACTGTGTTGGGAGCCTCTCTTTGTGTACCCGACAGGAACCTCACCTTACTTGGCAGGGGAGACTGAAAGGCAGGGATATGGCATTATTCAATAGGGGGCCCAAAGAGCAGACTTACAGTTTTTTTCAATTGCTAAAAAGCGTTGGTCAATACTGAGCCACTTTTTCAAAACTCTTCACAGTCTGCATTACCAACATGTATCTTGGACAAACAATTAATCTCACCTCCAAAACTCACTCAAACCACTTCATACATGTCTCAAAATATTATTGTTCAACCACGACACTGGTAACAATTATCACTCAGAAAGCATAACTTTGACACTCATGACACACTGACCTACAAAACACTAACAACAGGGAGCATTACATCAATTATTAACTTTTCATAAATCACTATTTCATTATAGAATAAGAATAACACTTTTTCACTTTACTGACTGTACTAAAGTATATGTAACAAGAATTAATCAGAAATGCTGTCACGTTCGTCGTCTGTAGAAAGAGAGGAGGACCAATGTGCAGCGTGATATGAATACATCGTTACTTTTATTAACGAATAACACTGAATAAACTTACAAAACAATAAAACGAACGTGAAGCTATATATAATAAGTGCAGACACAAGCAACTAATACATAGACAATCACCCACGAAATACTCAAGGAATATGGCTGCCTAAATATGGTTCCCAATCAGAGACAACGATAAACAGCTGCCTCTAATTGAGAACCAATCTAGGCAACCATAGACATATAACTACCTAGACTAGTCAAAAACCCATAGACATACAAAAACCCCTAGACAAGGTAACATAAACAAACCACCCCTTGTCACACCCTGACCTAACCAAAATAATAAAGAAAACAAAGAATACTAAGGTCAGGGCGTGACAAATGCAGCAATTTGCTTCAATAGCCTTTATTTTTTCTATATCTTTGCATATAGTCATTTACTTGAATTTAATGTTAAAACAAAAAACAAATTCCTGAAATTCCAGGGCTGCAATAATAATTACAAAAAACCCATCAGCAACATGTATAGTATAACACTCATACTGTACAGTACTGTGAGGGTTCTAGTTCTCATCAACATGTATAGTATAACACTCATACTGTACAGTACTGTGAGGGTTCTAGTTCTCATCAACATGTATAATATAATCACTCATACTGTACAGTACTGTGAGGGTTCTAGTTCTCATCAACATGTATAGTATAACACTCATACTGTACAGTACTGTGAGGGTCCTAGTTCTCATCAACATGTATAGTATAATCACTCATACTGTACAGTACTGTGAGGGTTCTAGTTCTCATCAACATGTATAGTATAATCACTCATACTGTACGGTACTGTGAGGGTTCTAGTTCTCATCAACATGTATAGTATAACACTCATACTGTACAGTACTGTGAGGGTTCTAGTTCTCATCAACATGTATAGTATAATCACTCATACTGTACAGTACTGTGAGGGTTCTAGTTCTCATCAACATGTATAATATAATCACTCATACTGTACAGTACTGTGAGGGTTCTAGTTCTCATCAACATGTAAAATATAACACTCATACTGTACAGTACTGTGAGGGTTCTAGTTCTCATCAACATGTATAATATAATCACTCATACTGTACAGTACTGTGAGGGTTCTAGTTCTCATCAACATGTATAGTATAATCACTCATACTGTACAGTACTGTGAGGGTTCTAGTTCTCATCAACATGTATAATATAACACTCATACTGTACAGTACTGTGAGGGTTCTAGTTCTCATCAACATGTATAATATAATCACTCATACTGTACAGTACTGTGAGGGTTCTAGTTCTCATCAACATGTATAGTATAACACTCATACTGTACAGTACTGTGAGGGTTCTAGTTCTCATCAACATGTATAGTATAGCACTCATACTGTACAGTACTGTGAGGGTTCTAGTTCTCATCAACATGTATAGTATAACACTCATACTGTACAGTACTGTGAGGGTTCTAGTTCTCATCAACATGTATAGTATAACACTCATACTGTACAGTACTGTGAGGGTTCTAGTTCTCATCAACATGTATAGTATAACACTCATACTGTACAGTACTGTGAGGGTTCTAGTTCTCATCAACATGTATAGTATAACACTCATACTGTACAGTACTGTGAGGGTTCTAGTTCTCATCAACATGTATAGTATAACACTCATACTGTACTGTACTGTGAGGGTTCTAGTTCTCATCAACATGTATAGTATAACACTCATACTGTACAGTACTGTGAGGGTTCTAGTTCTCCCTCTCTCCTGCATTTGGCCACAAGTTCTCATCAGCATCACATCTGACGTCTTCTCTGGCGATGCATCTTGGAAAGTATCTTCTGGTATGTCTAATCCAACCCTGCCACTCTTCTTTCCCCACCAACCTGTCTTCCTTGATCCATGTTTCCAAACTAAATCATTCCGAAGCCGTCCTATTTTGTCTGTTTGGTAACGAGACTAATAACAGGACACTTGGGTAGGCTTTCAACTGAAATTGCAATCAGCTGTGTTTTGGAATGATTAAATATTCTGCTGAGATTTTCTATATGTTTCAATCTGGTTACTGCAGAAATGCACGACATTTGCCATCATTCTGATTTGAATGTGTATGGGAGTACACAGGAGTATGAGGAGTATGAATGAGAAAAAAGGTCATGGATTTCAGGGGAATGTGATCATTGATGCATTTTGTGTGAAAACAATGCAAAATGATTCACAGTTTGGTCCACATACACTTCTGTTTCGCTGACTGTGTGAAGAGTTTTCACAATGTGACTTCAGTTTTGACCAATGCATGTTAGCAATTGAAAAAAACTGTAATGAAGTGTGTGTGTTTGTGTGTGTGTGTGTGTGTGTGTGTGTGTGTGTGTGTGTGTGTGTGTGTGTGTGTGTGTGTGTGTGTGTGTGTGTGTGTGTGTGTGTGTGTGTGTGTGTGTGTGTGTGTGTACGTGTGTACGTGTGTGTGTACGTGCGTGTGTGTGTTTGTGTGTGTGTGTATACCTGGACAATACATTATGCAGGTTCAAGCCATATATGAAATGTACTTCATTAAATGGTGAAATATATGTCAATCTCTTAGTTACTATTCATGTAGCAGACACTATTTGGCCTGCTGTTGTTGTCTTAGTCTAACATGTGTCAACAAAATATTTTCAAAAGGAGGAGGCTGGGATCGAGGTCACCAGGTTTAGCCAGACAGTTATTTCACAAAGACACCCCCCCCCCCCCTACACCCACACACACACAGAGGCAGACATATTTTTTCCACTTGAAAACTGTCTCTGAACTTTGTGTGACCCTACCTCTGAACATAGCATATACAAATCCAACCAAAAATAGCACTATTGTAACGGTAGTCCTCCTCCTCTTCATCCGAAGAGGAGGAGCATGGATTGAACCAAGGCGCAGCGTTGTGAAATGACATGATTTATTAAACAAGACGAAAAAACGAACTACACTTGAATAATTAACAAAACAAATAAACGATGTAGACAGACCTGGACGACGAACTTACATGAAACACGAAGAACGCAATAACAGGAAAACTGACTACACAAAAACCGAACGAACAAACATACCGAGAACAGTCCCGTGTGGCGTAACATACAGACACTGACACAGGAGACAACCACCCACAACAAACAGTGTGAAAACACCTACCTAAATATGACTCTCAATCAGAGGAAATGAAAAACACCTGCCTCTAATTGAGAGCCATATTAGGTACCCATTAACCAACATAGAAACAGAAAACATAGACTGCCCACCCAAACTCACGTCCTGACCAACTAACACATACAAAAACTAACAGAAAACAGGTCAGGAACGTGACATAACCCCCCCCTTAAGGTGCGAACTCCGGGCGCACCAGCACAAAGTCTAGGGGAGGGTCTGGGTGGGCATCTGACCACGGTGGTGGCTCAGGCTCAGGGCGAGGTCCCCACCCCACCATAGTCAATCCCAGCTTACATCTCCCCCTTAGAATGACCACCCTCTTTCTCCACCCACCTAATATAAGGGGCAACACCAAGACAAGGTAGCTCAGGACAGCGAGGTAGGTCGAGATAGAGAGGTAGCTCAGGATAGAGAGGTAGCTCAGGATAGAGAGATAGCTCAGGATAGAGGGGCAACTCCGGACTGAAAGGCAGCTCCGGACAGAGAGACAGCTCTGGACTGAGGGGCAGTTCTGGATTACTGGCAGCTCCGGGCTGGCTGACGGCTCTGGACGCTCATGGCTGGCTGACGGCTCTGGACGCTCATGGCTGGCTGACGGCTCTGGACGCTCATGGCTGGCTGACGGCTCTGGACGCTCATGGCTGGCTGACGGCTCTGGACGCTCATGGCTGACTGACGGCTCTGGACGCTCATGGCTCACTGGCGGCTCTTGACGCTCATGGCTCACTGACGGCTCTGGCAGATCCTGTCTGGTTGGCGGCTCTGGCAGATCCTGTCTGGTTGGCGGCTCTGGCAGATCCTGTCTGGTTGGCGGCTCTGGCAGATCCTGTCTGGTTGGCGGCTCTGGCAGATCCTGTCTGGTTGGCGGCTCTGGCAGATCCTGTCTGGTTGGCGGCTCTGGCAGATCCTGACTGACGAATGGCTCTAGCGGCTCCTGACTGACTAACGGCTCTGACGGCTCGGGACAGACGGGCGGCTCTAATGGCTCGGGACAGACGGATGGCTCAGACGGCGCTGGGGAGACGGATGGCTCAGACGGAGCTGGGGAGACGGATGGCTCAGATGGCGCTGAGGAGACGGATGGCTCAGATGGCACTGCGGAGACGGATGGCTCAGATGGCACTGCGGAGACGGATGGCTCAGATGGCGCTGCGGAGACGGATGGCTCAGACTGATCCTGTCTGGCGGAAGGCTTTGGCTGCTCCTGTCTGACGGAAGGCTCTAGCGGCTCCTGTCTGGCGGAAGGCTCTAGCGGCTCCTGTCTGGCGGAAGGCTCTGTAGGCTCATGGCAGACGGGCGGCTTTGCAGGCTCATGGCAGACGGGCGGCTTTGAAGGCTCAATACAGACGGGCAGTTCATGCGGCGCTTGGCAGACGGACAGTTCAGGCGCCGTTGGGCAGACGGCAGACTCTGGCCGGCTGAGACGCACTGTAGGCCTGGTGCGTGGTGCCGGAACTGGAGGCACCGGACTGGAGACACGCACTTCAAGCCTAGTGCGGGGAGCAGGGACAGGGCACACTGATCTCTCGAAGCGCACTATTTGCCTGGTGCGTGGTACCGGCACTGGTGGCACCGGGCTGAGGGCACGCACATCAGGACGAGTACGGGGAGAAGGAACAGTGTGTACAGGGCTCTGGAGACGCACAGGAGGCTTAGTGCGTGGTGCCGGAACTGGAGGCACTGGGCTGGAGACACGCACCATAGGGAGAGTGCGTGGAGGAGGAACAGGGCTCTGGAGACGCACTGGAAGCCTGGTGCGTAGTGTAGGCACTGGTGGTACTGGGCTGGAGACACGCACCATAGGAAGAGTGCGTGGAGGAGGAACAGGGCTCTGAAAACGCACTGGAAGCCTGGTGCGTGGTGTAGGCACTGGTGGTACTGGGCTGGGGCGGGGAGGTAGCGCCGGAAATACCGGACCGTGCAAGCGTACTGGCTCCCTTGAGCATTGAGCCTGCCCAACCTTACCTGGTTGAATGCTCCCCGTCGCCCGACCAGTGCGGGGAGGTGGAATAACCCGCACCGGGCTATGTAGGCGAACCGGGGACACCATGCATAAGGCTGGTACCATGTATGCCGGCCCGAGGAGACGCACTGGAGACCAGACGCGTTGAGCCGGCCTCATGGCACCTGGCTCAATGCCCAATCTAGCCCTACCAGTGCGGGGAGGAGGAATAACCCGCACCGGCCTATGCACACGTACAGGAGACACCGTGCGCTCTACTGCGTAACACGGCGTCTGCCCATACTCCCGCTCTCCACGGTTAGCCTGGGAAGTAGGCGCAGGTCTCCTACCTGCCCTTGGCCCACTACCTCTTAGCCCCCCCCCCCAAGAAATTTTTGGGGTTTCTTCACGGGCTTCCGTGCTAGCCGCGTACCTTCATAAATCCAGTTTTGAGCTTGATTCTCCGGTTTCCAGCCACCTCTCTTTGCTGCCTCCTCATACCACCGCTCCTGGGCTCGCGCTGCTTCCATCTCCTCACGAGCGCGGCGATATTCCCCAATGTGCGCCCAGTGTCCTTTTCCCTCTAATACTTCCTCCCAAGTCCATGAGTCCTGATCTCTTGGCCGCTGCTCGAACTCACGCTGCTTGGTTCTGGATCGGTGGGTGGTTCTGTAACGGTAGTCCAACCACCCACAACAAACAGTGTGAAAACACCTACCTAAATATGACTCTCAATCAGAGGAAATGAAAAACACCTGCCTCTAATTGAGAGCCATATTAGGTACCCATTAACCAACATAGAAACAGAAAACATAGACTGCCCACCCAAACTCACGTCCTGACCAACTAACACATACAAAAACTAACAGAAAACAGGTCAGGAACGTGACAACTATCCCCTCCCCACCCTACCTCTCCCCTCCCCTCCCCACCCTACTCCCTTTTTGTTAGCTCTCAGCTAACAAAAAGGGTTGATTCAAACTGGTTGATTCAACCAGTTTTTGCCCAGCAGGTCTCCTTTTATAAAGGTTTGTCTTTTGTCTTTGCTCAAAGAGGGTCATAGAATTTCCTTCATATGTGCTGCGGACATCTACCTTAAAACAAAATGATATCATCAAAAGAAGATGGAGAATCATTTTGTCCACTCTGATGGGCCATACTGATGGGCCATGCTTTTCTCCGCTCTGATGGGCTATACTGATGGGCCATACTGATGGGCCATGCTTCTCTCCGCTCTGATGGGCCATACTGATGGGCCATACTGATGGGCCATGCTTTTCTCCACTCTGATGGGCCATACTGATGGGCCATACTGATGGGCCATGCTTTTCTCCACTCTGATGGGCCATACTGATGGACCATACTGATGAGCCATGCTTTTCTCCGCTCTGATGGGCCATGCTGATGGGCCATGCTTTTCTCCGCTCTGATGGGCCATGCTGATGGGCCATGCTTTTCTCCGCTCTGATGGGCCATACTGGTGGGCCATGCTTTTCTCCGCTCTGATGGGCCATGCTGATGGGCCATGCTCTTCTCCGCTCTGATGGGCCATACTGGTGGGCCATGCTTTTCTCCGCTCTGATGGGCCATGCTGATGGGCCATGCTTTTCTCCGCTCTGATGGGCCATGCTGATGGGCCATGCTCTTCTCCGCTCTGATGGGCCATGCTGATGGGCCATGCTTTTCTCCGCTCTGATGGGCCATACTGGTGGGCCATGCTTTTCTCCGCTCTGATGGGCAATGCTGATGGTTCTGTGAAATTGTGAATCCATGCCATTACAAGGTTTGGAATATATGACGGTGCATCGAGAGAAAACAGGGACATAGCTCCCCAAAAAGAAGAAACAGAGAACAGAAACCTGCCCTCGTGTCAAGGGAAAGAGGTCTCAAGCAACAAGATGAAGACATTTTTTCCCAATTCTCCAACCCTGTCTCCACATAGTCTCCCAGAGGCCTCCAGAACAATTACCTCATACAACCGCACGGCTCGCGCGACAGCGACTGTACACAACAGTGTTGAACCCCACTCCCTTTCGGGACAAATTTAATAAAAAAGATGATGCCTACAGGGGAAAACAGGCCCATGCGGTCGATATATCTCGGAGAGTGTCCCGTTTCGGTTGAGAGAGTGCATTACAATGGAACACAATTTGGGCCTCGGGAGGCTCTGCGAAAGGAGGATCCCTCCAAGACTGTTTCTTCTAAAAGCATGGAGAGGAAGCAGCCAGGCCTGTGAAGGAGACAAAGCATCCAATCCCCCACTGAAGAAAGTTCTGGGGAGACATGTACCTTCTCCCAGCCACACACACACACGCATGCACCGAACACACACACACACACACGCATGCACCGAACACACACACACACACACACACACACACACACACACACACACACACACACACACACACACACACACACACACACACACACACACACACACACACACACACACACAATGCACTGAACACACACACACACACGCATGCACCGAACACACACACACACAATGCACTGAACGCACACACACACACGCATGCACCGAACACACACACACACAATGCACAGAACACACACACACGCATGCATTTACAAATACACAGATCAACACAAAAACACACATGCATGTACGACACACACACACACCCACGCACATGTCGTCACATACCCACCAGCCCTCCTTACTTCCTTTGGTGACTTTGCTGGCAGGCTTCATATCACATCTACATCTACTGATGTGTGTATCTCAGCTTATGATATTTGTTGCTGAATTGAATATCCATCATGTTATGACTCCTAGGCACACCAGCAGAGGACAGAAAAACATGGGAGCCTCCGAGGAGCGGTAACAAAATATGCTGAACGAGTTACATAAACAAAAGCAGAACTTTATGAAGGCCTTCTGGTGCCTAGGAGTTATTTTTTTCCAGGGAAAGGGAATGGGTTGAGGGGTGGAGAGGGACGGGGGGATGGGACGGGACGGGGGGACGGGAAGGGTGGAGAGCAGGGGGAAGAGGAGGGTGGAGGGGTGTTGGAGATGAAGGGGGAAGGGGAGGGGGAGAGGAGGTGGGGGAGGGGTGGTGGAGAGGAGGGAGGTTGAGGGGTGGAGAGAGGGGGTGAGAGGAGGGGGGTCGCTCCACAGTGTGAGGACGGAGGTGCTCTCTTTTCCACAGTTGTTGTTATAGCCACCAGTGTCTCTCTCTGCTTTATGTCCTGGTGTGCTCTTGGCCAGGCATTTTTTGCCACACAGGAGGTAGTCCACAAAAACAAAGTGCTCCAGGAGGAGAGGAAAAAAGAAAGAGAGAAAGAAAGAAAGATACCAAATCATGAGAAAACAAAAACAACGTAAAACACCAAATAATGCATGCAGAGCAGAATGGCCGGTACCCGCTAATTATCAAATCCAGAAAAGAGCCGTTAAATTCTACAAACATCTAAAAGGAAGCGACTCCCAAACCTTCTATAACAAAGCCATCACCTACAGAGAGATGAACCTGGAGAAGAGTCCCCTAAGCAAGCTGGTACTGGGGCTCTGTTCACAAACACAAACAGACCCCACAGAGCCCAGGACAGCAACATAATTAGACCCAACCAAATCATGAGAAAACTAAAATATATTTACTTGATACATTGGAAAGAATTAACAAAGAAACTGAGCAAACTAGAATGATATTTGGCCCTAAACAGAGAGTACACAGTGGTAGAATACCTGACCACTGTGACTGACCCAAATTTAAGAAAAGCTTTGACTATGTACAGACCCAGTGAGCATAGCCTTGCTATTGAGAAAAACCAAGCGGTAAGCAGACCTGGCTCTCAAGAAAAGACAGGCCATGTGCACACTGCCCACAAAATGAGGTGGAAACTGAGCTGCACTTCCTAACCTCCTGCCAAATGTATGGCCATATTAGAGACACATGTTTCCTTCAGATTACACAGATCCACAAAGAACTCGAAAACAAACCCAATTTTGATAAACTCACATATCTACTGGGTGAAATACCACAGTGTGCATCATAGCAGCAAGATTTGTGACCTGTTGCCACAAGAAAAGGTCAAACAGTGAAGAACAAACACCATTGTAAATACAACCCATATTTATGTTTATTTATTTTCCCTTTTGTAATTTAACTATTTGCACATCATTATAACATTGTAACTTTGAAACTTTTGTGAGTGTAATGTTTACTGTTAATTTTTTATTGTTTATTTTACTTTTGTTTATTATCTATTTCACTTGCATTGGGCAATGTAAACATATGTTTCCCATGCCAATACAGTCTTTCGAATTGAATTGAATTGAATTGAGGGAGAGAGCGAGAGAGAGAGAGAGAGAGAGAGAGAGAGAGAGAGAGAGAGAGAGATGGTAAATGCTTCAGCTGTGCTGTTTGGTAGTCCTCCTTAAAAAGTATATTATTTTCTTTTGGAATGTAGTGGAGTAAAAGTAAAAGTTCTAAAAAGTAAGGTACAGATACCCCCCAAAAAATACTTAAGTAGTACTTTAAAGTATTTTTACTTAAGTACTATTCACCACTGCCTCTACTCTTGTGCAGGGCAATCAAGGGCAGCAGTATTCTGTGGTATTGGTAATAACTACTGGGCAAACAAGCGGTTGTGCATATGTGATGCAATATTGGTAGAGTTGCCTCAAATATACACGTAACTACACTACATGGTCAAAATTATGTGGACACCCGCTCATCGAACATTTCATTGCAAAATCATGGGCATTCATTTTTAACCTTTATTTAACTAGGCAAGTCAGTTAAGAACAAATTCTTATTTTCAATGACGGCCTAGGAACAGTGCCTTGTTTAGAGGCAGAACGACAGATTTTTACCTTGTCAGCTCGGGGTTTGATTTTGCAACCTTTCGGTTACTGGCCCAACGCTCTAACCACTAGGCTACCTGCCACCCCCATTAATATGGAGTTGGTCCCCCCTTTGCTGCTATAACAGCCTCCACTCATCTGGGAAGGCTTTCCACTAGATGTTGGAGTATTGCTGCAGGAAACTGCTTCCATTCAGCCTCGAGCATTAGTGAGGTCGGGCACAGATGTTGGGCGATTAGGCTGGCTCACAGTCGGCGTTCCAATTCATCGCAAAGATGTTCGATGGGGTTGAGGTCAGTGCTCTGTGCAGGCCAGTCAGGTTCTTCCACACCAATCTCGACAAACCATTTCTGTATGGACCTTGCTTTGCGCATGTGGATATTGTCATGCTAAAACAGGAAAGGGCCTTCCCCAAACTGTTTCCACATAGTTGGAAGCACAGAATAATTTAGAATGTCATTGTATGCTGTAGCGTTAAGATTTCCCTTCTGGAACTAAGGGGCCCAAACCATGAAAAACAGCCCCAGAACATTATTCCTCCACCAAAATGTACAGTTGGCATTATGCATTGGGACAGGTACTATTCTCCTAGCGTCAGCCAAACCCAGATTCGTCTGTCAGACTGCCAGATGGTAAAGCATGATTCATCACTCCAGAGAACGTGTTTCCACTGCTCCAGAGACCAATGGCGGTGAGTTTTACACCACACCAGCGTACACTTGGCATGGTGCATGGTGATCTTAGGCTTGGGTGCAGCTGCAATGCCATAGCAACCCATTTCATGAAGCTCCCAATGAACACTTCTTGTGCTGACGTTGCTTCCAGAGGCAGTTTGGAACTCGGTAGTGAGTGTTACAACCAAGGACAGACGATTTGTACGCGCTTCAGCACTCAGCAGTCCCAATCTACCACTTCGCGGCTGAGCCGTTGTTGCTCCTAGACGTTTCCACTTCCCAATAACAGCAAATACATTGGAACGGGCAGTTCTAGCAGGGCAGAAACTGACTTGTTGGGAAGATGGCATCCTATGACGCTGCCACGTTGAACGTCACTGAGCTCTTCAATATGGGCCATTCTACTGCCAATGTTTATCTATAGAAATTGCATGGCTGTGTGCTCGATGTTATACAGCTGTCAGCAAAGGGTCTGGATGAAATAGTCAAATCCACTAATTTGAAGGGGTGTCCACATACTTTTGGTGATGTAGTGTACCTTGACTTGATGGGTGCATAATGAGTGTCATAAACAGTTTCCTCTGGCTGTATCTCGACTTAACGACTTAAGTCATACAGAGCCTGTATGCCCTTATGACACACACACACACACACACACACACACACACACACACACACACACACACACACACACACACACACACACACACACACACACACACACACACACACACACACACGCACACACGCACACACACACACACACACACACTCACCTGACAGGAAACAGACCCTCTCATCATCAATACATTCCACAGACCTTCTCCCACAAGCCCAGTGTCTTGTTTTTAGTCTCTGTGGTGAATGAATAAGGCTCTTATTATTGGGTTTGCCAATAAAACCCACTGCCAAGCCATCACATTCGGAGCTGGTCCCAGAGGAGGTTATTTTCCCTCAGTGACTGTATTTGCTGGTCCCAGAGGAGGTTATTTTCCCTCAGTGACTGTATTTGCTGGTCCCAGAGGAGGTTGTTTCCCTCAGTGACTGTATTTGCTGGTCCCAGAGGAGGTTATTTTCCATCAGTAACTGTATTTGCTGGTCCCAAAGGAGGTTGTTTTCCCTCAGTGACTGTATTTGCTGGTCCCAGAGGAGGTTATTTTCCATCAGTAACTGTATTTGCTGGTCCCAGAGGAGGTTATTTTCCCTCAGTAACTGTATTTGCTGGTCCAAGAGGAGGTTATTTTCCATCAGTAACTGTATTTGCTGGTCCCAGAGGAGGTTGTTTTCCCTCAGTAACTGTATTTGCTGGTCCCAGAGGAGGTTATTTTCCCTCAGTAACTGTATTTGCTGGTCCAAGAGGAGGTTATTTTCCATCAGTAACTGTATTTGCTGGTCCCAGAGGAGGTTGTTTTCCATCAGTAACTGTATTTGCTGGTCCCAGAGGAGGTTATTTTCCATCAGTAACTGTATTTGCTGGTCCCAGAGGAGGTTATTTTCCATCAGTGACTGTATTTGCTGGTCCCAAAGGAGGTTGTTTTCCCTCAGTGACTGTATTTGCTGGTCCCAGAGGAGGTTATTTTCCATCAGTAACTGTATTTGCTGGTCCCAGAGGAGGTTATTTTCCCTCAGTAACTGTATTTGCTGGTCCAAGAGGAGGTTATTTTCCATCAGTAACTGTATTTGCTGGTCCCAGAGGAGGTTGTTTTCCCTCAGTGACTGTATTTGCTGGTCCAAGAGGAGGTTATTTTCCATCAGTAACTGTATTTGCTGGTCCCAGAGGAGGTTGTTTTCCCTCAGTGACTGTATTTGCTGGTCCCAGAGGAGGTTATTTTCCCTCAGTAACTGTATTTGCTGGTCCCAGAGGAGGTTATTTTCCCTCAGTGACTGTATTTGCTGGTCCCAGAGGAGGTTGTTTTCCATCAGTAACTGTATTTGCTGGTCCCAGAGGAGGTTATTTTCCATCAGTAACTGTATTTGCTGGTCCCAGAGGAGGTTATTTTCCTTCAGTGACTGTATTTGCTGGTCCCAGAGGTTATTTTCCATCAGTAACTGTATTTGCTGGTCCCAGAGGAGGTTATTTTCCATCAGTAACTGTATTTGCTGGTCCCAGAGGAGGTTATTTTCCATCAGTAACTGTATTTGCTGGTCCCAGAGGAGGTTATTTTCCCTCAGTAACTGTATTTGCTGGTCCCAGAGGAGGTTATTTTTCCTCAGTGACTGTATTTGCTGGTCCCAGAGGAGGTTGTTTTCCATCAGTAACTGTATTTGCTGGTCCCAGAGGAGGTTATTTTCCCTCAGTAACTGTATTTGCTGGTCCCAGAGGAGGTTATTTTCCCTCAGTGACTGTATTTGCTGGTCCCAGAGGAGGTTGTTTTCCATCAGTAACTGTATTTGCTGGTCCCAGAGGAGGTTATTTTCCATCAGTAACTGTATTTGCTGGTCCCAGAGGAGGTTATTTTCCTTCAGTGACTGTATTTGCTGGTCCCAGAGGAGGTTATTTTCCATCAGTAACTGTATTTGCTGGTCCCAGAGGAGGTTATTTTCCATCAGTAACTGTATTTGCTGGTCCCAGAGGAGGTTATTTTCCATCAGTAACTGTATTTGCTGGTCCCAGAGGAGGTTATTTTCCTTCAGTGACTGTATTTGCTGGTCCCAGAGGAGGTTATTTTCCATCAGTGACTGTATTTGCTGGTCCCAGAGGAGGTTATTTTCCCTCAGTGACTGTATTTGCTGGTCCCAGAGGAGGTTATTTTCCCTCAGTGACTGTATTTGCTGGTCCCAGAGGAGGTTATTTTCCCTCAGTGACTGTATTTGCTGGTCCCAGAGGAGGTTATTTTCCCTCAGTGACTGTATTTGCTGGTCCAAGAGGAGGTTATTTTCCATCAGTAACTATATTTGCTGGTCCCAGAGAAGGTTGTTTTCCCTCAGTGACTGTATTTGCTGGTCCCAGAGGAGGTTATTTTCCTTCAGTAACTGGATATGGGCTCCAGTGTGGCGCAGCGATCTATGGCACTGCATCTCAGTGCTAGAGATGTCACTACAGACACCATGGTTTGAATCCAGGCTGCATCACAACTGGCTGTGATTGGGAGTCCCATAGGGCGGTGCACAATTGGTCCAGGTTTGGCTGGTGTAGGCTGTCAATGTAAATAAGAATTTGTTCTTCACTGACTTGTGTAGTTACAGTTTTTTTCAATTACTAACAAGTATCGGTCAATACAGAAGCCACTTTTTCAAAACTCTTCACAGTCTGCATTACCAACATGCATCTTGGCCAAACAGTTAATCTCACCTCCAAAACTCACTCAAACCACTTCATACATGTCTCAAAATATTATTGTTCAACCACGACAGTGGTAACAATTCTCACTCAGAAAGCATAACTTTGACACTCATGACACACTGACCTACAAAACACTAACAACAGGGAGCATTACATCAATTATTAACTTTTCATAAATCACTATTTCATTATAGAATAAGAAAAACACCTTTTCACTTTACTGACTGTACTAAAGTATATGTAACAAGAATGAATCAGAAATGCAACAATTTGCTTCAATAGCCTTTATTTTTTCTATATGTTTGCATATAGTCATTTACTTGAATATAATGTTAAAACAAAAAACAAATTCCTGAAATTCCAGGGCTGCAATAATAATTACAAAAAACCCATCATCAACATGTATAGTAAAACACTCATACTGTACAGTACTGTGAGGGTTCTAGTTCTCATCAACATGTATAGTATAACACTCATACTGTACAGTACTGTGAGGGTTCTAGTTCTCATCAACATGTATAGTATAACACTCATACTGTACAGTACTGTGAGGGTTCTAGTTCTCATCAACATGTATAGTATAATCACTCATACTGTACAGTACTGTGAGGGTTCTAGTTCTCATCAACATGTATAGTATAACACTCATACTGTACAGTACTGTGAGGGTTCTAGTTCTCATCAACATGTATAGTATAATCACTCATACTGTACAGTACTGTGAGGGTTCTAGTTCTCATCAACATGTATAGTATAATCACTCATACTGTACAGTACTGTGAGGGTTCTAGTTCTCATCAGCATGTATAGTATAACACTCATACTGTACAGTACTGTGAGGGTTCTAGTTCTCATCAACATGTATAGTATAGCACTCATACTGTACAGTACTGTGAGGGTTCTAGTTCTCATCAACATGTATAGTATAATCACTCATACTGTACAGTACTGTGAGGGTTCTAGTTCTCATCAACATGTATAGTATAATCACTCATACTGTACTGTACTGTGAGGGTTCTAGTTCTCATCAACATGTATAGTATAACACTCATACTGTACAGTACTGTGAGGGTTCTAGTTCTCATCAACATGTATAGTATAACACTCATACTGTACAGTACTGTGAGGGTTCTAGTTCTCATCAACATGTATAGTATAACACTCATACTGTACGGTACTGTGAGGGTTCTAGTTCTCATCAACATGTATAGTATAATCACTCATACTGTACAGTACTGTGAGGGTTCTAGTTCTCATCAACATGTATAGTATAACACTCATACTGTACAGTACTGTGAGGGTTCTAGTTCTCATCAACATGTATAGTATAACACTCATACTGTACAGTACTGTGAGGGTTCTAGTTCTCATCAACATGTATAGTATAATCACTCATACTGTACAGTACTGTGAGGGTTCTAGTTCTCATCAACATGTATAGTATAATCACTCATACTCTACAGTACTGTGAGGGTTCTAGTTCTCATCAACATGTATAATATAATCACTCATACTGTACTGTACTGTGAGGGTTCTAGTTCTCATCAACATGTATAATATAATCACTCATACTGTACAGTACTGTGAGGGTTCTAGTTCTCATCAACATGTATAATATAACACTCATACTGTACAGTACTGTGAGGGTTCTAGTTCTCATCAACATGTATAATATAATCACTCATACTGTACAGTACTGTGAGGGTTCTAGTTCTCATCAACATGTATAGTATAGCACTCATACTGTACAGTACTGTGAGGGTTCTAGTTCTCATCAACATGTATAGTATAACACTCATACTGTACAGTACTGTGAGGGTTCTAGTTCTCATCAACATGTATAGTATAATCACTCATACTGTACAGTACTGTGAGGGTTCTAGTTCTCATCAACATGTATAGTATAACACTCATACTGTACAGTACTGTGAGGGTTCTAGTTCTCATCAACATGTATAGTATAATCACTCATACTGTACGGTACTGTGAGGGTTCTAGTTCTCATCAACATGTATAGTATAACACTCATACTGTACAGTACTGTGAGGGTTCTAGTTCTCATCAACATGTATAGTATAACACTTATACTGTACAATACTGTGAGGGTTCTAGTTCTCATCAACATGTATAGTATAACACTCATACTGTACAGTACTGTGAGGGTTCTAGTTCTCATCAACATGTATAGTATAACACTCATACTGTACAGTAGTGAGGGTTATAGTTCTCATCAATATGTATAGTATAATCACTCATACTGTACAGTACTGTGAGGGTTCTAGTTCTCATCAACATGTATAATATAATCACTCATACTGTACAGTACTGTGAGGGTTCTAGTTCTCAGCAACATGTATAGTATAACACTCATACTGTACAGTACTGTGAGGGTTCTAGTTCTCATCAACATGTATAGTATAACACTCATACTGTACAGTACTGTGAGGGTTCTAGTTCTCATCAACATGTATAGTATAATCACCCATACTGTACAGTACTGTGAGGGTTCTAGTTCTCATCAACATGTATAGTATAACCACTCATACTGTACAGTACTGTGAGGGTTCTAGTTCTCATCAACATGTATAGTATAACACTCATACTGTACAGTACTGTGAGGGTTCTAGTTCTCATCAACATGTATAATATAACACTCATACTGTACAGTACTGTGAGGGTTCTAGTTCTCATCAACATGTATAGTATAACACTCATACTGTACAGTACTGTGAGGGTTCTAGTTCTCATCAACATGTATAGTATAATCACTCATACTGTACGGTACTGTGAGGGTTCTAGTTCTCATCAACATGTATAGTATAACACTCATACTGTACTGTACTGTGAGGGTTCTAGTTCTCATCAACATGTATAGTATAACACTCATACTGTACAGTACTGTGAGGGTTCTAGTTCTCATCAACATGTATAGTATAACACTCATACTGTACAGTACTGTGAGGGTTCTAGTTCTCAGCAACATGTATAGTATAACACTCATACTGTACAGTACTTTGAGGGTTCTAGTTCTCATCAACATGTATAATATAACACTCATACTGTACAGTACTGTGAGGGTTCTAGTTCTCATCAACATGTATAGTATAATCACTCATACTGTACGGTACTGTGAGGGTTCTAGTTCTCATCAACATGTATAGTATAACACTCATACTGTACAGTACTGTGAGGGTTCTAGTTCTCATCAACATGTATAGTATAATCACTCATACTGTACAGTACTGTGAGGGTTCTAGTTCTCATCAACATGTATAGTATAACACTCATACGGTACAGTACTGTGAGGGTTCTAGTTCTCAGCAACATGTATAGTATAACACTCATACTGTACAGTACTGTGAGGGTTCTAGTTCTCATCAACATGTATAGTATAATCACTCATACTGTACAGTACTGTGAGGGTTCTAGTTCTCATCAGCATGTATAGTATAACACTCATACTGTACAGTACTGTGAGGGTTCTAGTTCTCATCAACATGTATAGTATAATCACTCATACTGTACAGTACTGTGAGGGTCCTAGTTCTCATCAACATGTATAGTATAATCACTCATACTGTACGGTACTGTGAGGGTTCTAGTTCTCATCAACATGTATAGTATAACTACTCATACTGTACAGTACTGTGAGGGTTCTAGTTCTCATCAACATGTATAGTATAATCACTCACCCTGTACAGTACTGTGAGGGTTCTAGTTCTCATCAACATGTATAATATAACACTCATACTGTACGGAACTGTGAGGGTTCTAGTTCTAATCAACATGTATAGTATAACACTCATACTGTACAGTACTGTGAGGGTTCTAGTTCTCATCAACATGTATAGTATAACACTCATACTGTACAGTACTGTGAGGGTTCTAGTTCTCATCAACATGTATAGTATAACACTCATACTGTACGGTACTGTGAGGGTTCTAGTTCTCATCAACATGTATAGTATAACACTCATACTGTACAGTACTGTGAGGGTTCTAGTTCTCATCAACATGTATAGTATAATCACTCATACTGTACAGTACTGTGAGGGTTCTAGTTCTCCCTCTCTCCTGCATTTGGCCACAAGTTCTCATCAACATCACATCTTACGTCTTCTCTGGCGATGCATCTTGGAAAGTATCTTCTGGAATGTCTAATCCAACGCTGGCAGTCTTCAGGAGAAATGTCTCCACACCCTGGCAGTCTTCAGGAGAAGTGTCTCCACACCCTGGCAGTCTTCAGGAGAAGTGTCTCCACACCCTGGCAGTCTTCAGGAGAAGTGTCTCCACACCCTGGCAGTCTTCAGGAGAAGTGTCTCCACACCCTGGCAGTCTTCAGGAGAAGTGTCTCCACACCCCGCATTCATGACATCCAATAAGGACATCTGGTCATGTGGATGGTGGTCATAAACCTTCCACCTCCATGCAGAGAAAAACTTCTCTATGGGGTTTAGGAAGGGGTAGTTTGGAGGCAGGAATATATTACTGACATCCTGGGATGTGCAGCAAACCAGTCTGTGACTGCAGCAGAGTGGTGGAATGCCACATTATCCCACACAACAACGAAGGAAAGGGAGTTTCTTGCCCCTCTCTCCTCTGCTGGCACAAGTCGATTATGCAGGTCATCAAGAAAAGAAATGAACCTCTCTGTAGGGGCCAATGAGTGGTTTGTGTAACAACAAACCATCATTGGACAGTGCTGCACACATTGTGATGTTAGCTCCTCTCTGGCCTGAGACATCCACGGTTGCTCTCTGTCCAATCACATTTCTTCTCCTGAAGCGTGTTTTTGCCAGGTTTAATCCAGCTTCATCCACAAAGTTGAATGTATGTGCAGTTTGCCTGGCTTCCATCTCTATTACTCTCTAAAATACAGTAAATCCACAGTTTTACAGTACTTTACATTATGCATAGCTGTGTATGTACCCTGTTTGGTTATTGAACAGACATTTTACCTGGACATATTGATACCGGAGTTATTTCACACGTTCACTGTTTCTCTCAAAGGGTTCAGTGTACAACTGCTTCATCCTTGTTTTATGTTTCTCTGGGACTCTGGCAATTGTCATTGTGCTGACCGTATTCACATTCCCAAAAGTGATATTGTCTGCCAGCACTCTGTCCCGAATTTCCCGCAGTTTTATTGCATTGTTACCCATTACCATGTCAACAATGACAATTTCCTGCGCATCTGATAACATTCTGCCTCTCCCTCCTGTGGGAGGCAACCTTTGGATCCTACTGAAAAACACAAAACAATCAATATATTTCAAAATGTCAGTACATGTAAAAATGTGAACATACTGTATTGTACTGTAATATGTAGTTCAATTATCACTGAAGGATGCACATCTCACCTGTTGTTTTGCTGGAAATTTGTACTATTGTTGATGCAACTGTTGAACACTGCAGATTTGGTTGCATCCTTAAACCGGCCTCTCTCAAAGAGAGACCATGGTTTACAACATGGTCAATAATTGTGGCCCTTATCTCATCAGAGACCAACGCTCTTGGTCTTCCTCTCCTTTGTCCTCCACGCATTCCTCCTCTCCCTGCCACTCTTCTTTCCCCACCAACCTGTCTTCCTTGATCCATGTTTCCAAACTAAATCATTCCGAAGCTGTCCTCTTGTAAGGTTCTGTATTTATTTTCTTAGTCAACCTAGTGTTCTGTTTCTTTGTGTTCTTGAAAGTAGCCCTGTTTCTTTGTGTTCTTGAAAGTAGCCCTGTTTCGTTGTGTTCTTGAAAGTAGCCCTGTTTCTTTGTGTTCTTGAAAGTAGCCCTGTTTCGTTGTGTTCTTGAAAGTAGCCCTGTTTCTTTGTGTTCTTGAAAGTAGCCCTGTTTCGTTGTGTTCTTGAAAGTAGCCCTGTTTCGTTGTGTTCTTGAAAGTTGTCCCTGTTTCGTTGTGTTCTTGAAAGTAGCCCTGTTTCGTTGTGTTCTTGAAAGTAGACCTGTTTCTTTGTGATCTTGAACGTAGCCCTGTCTTTCATTTTTGTTCATTGATTTCACCTGTGTTAGTTACTCACCTGGTCTCATCAGCTCCTTATTTAGTTCAATTCATTCTGTTTGTGCCTTTGTGAGGTATTCTTTGTTTTGACTCTACTAAGCCTTTTCCTAGCTCGTTTGTGAGAACCAGTTATAGCCTTCAGTCCTAGTTGATTCACCTGCCTGTTTGCCTGCCTGTGACCACGATTCCTGCGTGTGAATCTACAAATTTTTCTCCCTGAGTATTCATTACACCTCTTGTCTGTTTGGTAACGAGACTAAAAACAGGACACTTGGGTAGGATTTCAGCTGAAATTGCAATCAGCTGTGTTTTGGAATGATTAAATATTCTGCTGAGATTTAATATATGTTTCAATCTGGTTACTGCAGAAATGCACGACATTTGCCATCATTCTGTTTTGAATGTGTTTTTAACAGTTTTAGAAACAGTGTGTCAGCATTTGAAAACGTGCTGCAAATATATAGTTTTGCAGGTGGTGGAGTATGAATGAGAAAAGAGGTCGTGGATTTCAGGGGAATGTGGTCATTGATGCATTTTGTGTGAAAACAATGCAAAATGATTCACAGTTTGGTCCACATACACTTCTGTTTCGCTGACTGTGTGAAGAGTTTTGACAAAGTGACTTCAGTTTTGACCAATGCATGTTAACAATTGAAAGAAACTAAATTAAATGTATTTATATAGCCCTTCTTACATCAGCTGATATATCAAAGTGCTGTACAGAAACCCAGCCTAAAACCCCAAACAGCAAGCAATGCAGGTGTAGAAGCACGGTGGCTAGGAAAAACTCCCTAGAAACGCCAAAACCTAGGAAGAAACCTAGAGAGGAACCAGGGGGTGGCCAGTCCTCTTCTGGCTGTGCCGGGTGGAGATTATAACAGAACATGGCCAAGATGTTCAAATGTTCATAAATGACCAGCATGGTCAAATAATAATAATCACAGTAGTTGTCGAGGGTGCAACAAGTCAGCACCTCAGGAGTAAATGTCAGTTGGCTTTTCATAGCCGATCATTGAGAGTATCTCTACCGCTCCTGCTGTCTCTAGAGAGTTGAAAACAGCAGGTCTGGGACAGGTAGCATGTCCAGTGAACAGGTCAGGGTTCCATAGCCGCAGGCAGAACAGTTGAAACTGGAGCAGCAGCACGGCCAGGTGGACTGGGGACAGCAAGGAGTCATCATGCCAGGTAGTCCTGAGGCATGGTCCTAGGGCTCAGGTCCTCAGAGAGAGAGAACATACTTAAATAAAGGGTAAATATATATATATATATATATATATAATTTTAATTGCTGGTCCCAGAGGAGGTTATTTTCCCTCAGTAACTGTATTTGCTGGTCCCAGAGGAGGTTATTTTCCCTCAGTAACTGTATTTGCTGGTCCAAGAGCAGGTTATTTTCCCTCAGTAACTGTATTTGCTGGTCCAAGAGGAGGTTATTTTCCCTCAGTAACTGTATTTGCTGGTCCAAGAGGAGGTTATTTTCCCTCAGTAACTGTATTTGCTGGTCCCAGAGGAGGTTATTTTCCCTCAGTAACTGTATTTGCTGGTCCAAGAGGAGGTTATTTTCCCTCAGTAACTGTATTTGTAACAGTAACAGTAACTGTATTTGCTGGTCCAAGAGCAGGTTATTTTCCCTCAGTAACTGTATTTGCTGGTCCAAGAGGAGGTTATTTTCCCTCAGTAACTGTATTTGCTGGTCCAAGAGGAGGTTATTTTCCCTCAGTAACTGTATTTGCTGGTCCAAGAGCAGGTTATTTTCCCTCAGTAACTGTATTTGCTGGTCCAAGAGGAGGTTATTTTCCCTCAGTAACTGTATTTGCTGGTCCAAGAGCAGGTTATTTTCCCTCAGTAACTGTATTTGCTGGTCCAAGAGGAGGTTATTTTCCCTCAGTAACTGTATTTGCTGGTCCAAGAGGAGGTTATTTTCCCTCAGTAACTGTATTTGCTGGTCCCAGAGGAGGTTATTTTCCCTCAGTAACTGTATTTGCTGGTCCAAGAGCAGGTTATTTTCCCTCAGTAACTGTATTTGCTGGTCCAAGAGGAGGTTATTTTCCCTCAGTAACTGTATTTGCTGGTCCAAGAGGAGGTTATTTTCCCTCAGTAACTGTATTTGCTGGTCCAAGAGGAGGTTATTTTCCCTCAGTAACTGTATTTGCTGGTCCAAGAGCAGGTTATTTTCCCTCAGTAACTGTATTTGCTGGTCCAAGAGGAGGTTATTTTCCCTCAGTAACTGTATTTGCTGGTCCAAGAGGAGGTTATTTTCCCTCAGTAACTGTATTTGCTGGTCCAAGAGGAGGTTATTTTCCCTCAGTGACTGTATTTGCTGGTCCAAGAGCAGGTTATTTTCCCTCAGTAACTGTATTTACTGGTCCAAGAGCAGGTTATTTTCCCTCAGTAACTGTATTTGCTGGTCCAAGAGCAGGTTATTTTCCCTCAGTAACTGTATTTGCTGGTCCAAGAGGAGGTTATTTTCCCTCAGTAACTGTATTTGCTGGTCCAAGAGGAGGTTATTTTCCCTCAGTAACTGTATTTGCTGGTCCAAGAGGAGGTTATTTTCCCTCAGTAACTGTATTTGCTGGTCCAAGAGGAGGTTATTTTCCCTCAGTAACTGTATTTGCTGGTCCAAGAGGAGGTTATTTTCCCTCAGTAACTGTATTTGCTGGTCCAAGAGCAGGTTATTTTCCCTCAGTAACTGTATTTGCTGGTCCAAGAGCAGGTTATTTTCCCTCAGTAACTGTATTTGCTGGTCCAAGAGGAGGTTATTTTCCCTCAGTAACTGTATTTGCTGGTCCAAGAGGAGGTTATTTTCCCTCAGTAACTGTATTTGCTGGTCCAAGAGGAGGTTATTTTCCCTCAGTAACTGTATTTGCTGGTCCAAGAGGAGGTTATTTTCCCTCAGTAACTGTATTTGCTGGTCCAAGAGGAGGTTATTTTCCCTCAGTAACTGTATTTGCTGGTCCCAGAGGAGGTTATTTTCCCTCAGTAACTGTATTTGCTGGTCCAAGAGGAGGTTATTTTCCCTCAGTAACTGTATTTGCTGGTCCCAGAGGAGGTTATTTTCCCTCAGTAACTGTATTTGTAACAGTAACAGTAACAGTAAATGTATTTGTGGCCAAACGCACTCTGTCTTTTTCTCCATGTTCCTCCCATATATCTTCAATGGGGTGATATGTTGTCCACAGTGGAAATAATTACAGATGATTCAACAGTCTGCCTCCCTATATGGGTAAGAGGGGAGGGGTGGGGAGGTGGGGAGTGGAGGAGGAGGTGGGGAGTGGGAGGGAGAAGGTGGGGAGGTAGAGGGAGGGGAGGGGAGTGAAGGAGGTGGTTGGAGGGGAAGGGAGGAGAGGGAGGAGGAGGGGAAGGGAGGAGAGTGTAGGAGGGAGGAGGTGGGGAGGGGAAGGGAGGAGAGGGGAGGAGGGAGGAGGTGGGGAGGGGAGGGGAGGGGAGGGAGGAGAGGGGAGGAGGTGGGGCAGGTATCAGGAGACATACATTAGTCATGGGATATGTAAGAAAACAGATGGAAAAGATTAAGGCCATTTTCCATTATTTTCTTTCCTGTGAAAACAACTTTACTTTTAAAAACTTTTCACAAAATAATGTATGTCAGAAAAAAATAAACAGGAAATGCACAGTTCCGCTGATCTTCTTTTTCAATATACCGTCAGCTCTAGATGATGTTTGTCGATCGCAGAAAATTAGCTGTACTTTCTATCTCATATTGAACGCACATTGCCTCTTCTCTGCGCTAACAGCAAACTGTCAAAGCTTTTTTCCAAATTTCTTCAAAAGCATCCCACTATGCCTCACAAGTGAAATTCAATTCATTATCTACAAAGTTTTGTTGCGTTTGGGAGCTTCACTGCAATTTCAGAAATCCCTCAATGCTTTGAGAACTGACTGGGGGAAAACAACAACATAGCCATCTTTTCCTTTCCATCATAAACATGTCCCTGTGCTTCCTGAATAATCAGCTAAATTGGAAATGAGTTTGTCTATTGTAAAACCTTCCCTTTGCTATGTGTGCATCCGGAATAATCAATACCATTGTTAGTGTATTAGGGATGTGGCGTCTATGCCAATGGGATTCTGCCTGGATCAAGTGTACAAAGGGGGAAGGAAAGAAGAATAGAGCAATGTTAAAAGGCATCCTAAGAACTCCACTAAATGCACCGATCCAAAGCTGTACAATACTGGAGGGGGAAAAGTGCCAGAGGACTGAGACAGGGGACGTGACCTAACTGTTTTATGGAGGAGAGCTCCATTTGATACACCATTTACCCTGGAGCACCCGATGCAAAGTAGGGGGGATTATATGATGTTTCCCCCCACCGCACTACAAAGGGATGGTCGGAAAAAAGTTCAGAGCCGATTTAATATAGACAAAAAAACATGCAAGGATTTTGCTGCTGCAATGGCTTTCAGGAGGCCCTGTGCTGTGCAGAGGATTAGTTCAGAACGAGGATGAACTAGCATTCTCACCAGCCACAAAATGTAGAAAGTTAGAGTTGTAAATTCCAAAATTATGACAGAGGTATAGGATGACAACAACTTGCCTCCAGTAACTATCCCAGTTTCCCATATCTCGTTGAGCCTGGGCAATATCTCTCTGAGGTACTTTTCTGAGGTACTTTCCATCCATCAGGCCAATCAATGTCATTCTCACTCTACAAATGGTCTCATAACCCAGCAAGAATTGCATTTTCAAGAGCTTTCTTTCTTTGTCCTGTCAGCATAATTTGTTTAAACGAGCTGAAACCAAAGCCCTCAGTGGAGACCTCAGCGGGCCCTTTCCTCACCAGCCTGTCTGTCTGCCACTCGACATGCTAGAAGAGACTGCACTTACAGGAAATAAATAATACATTGACAGAGAAATTAACTGTATGGACTGAGGACTGTTTGCCAAGATGTCCGAGGACCATCTCCCACTTCCTGTCTATTATGTCTGGTCACATGTCTGTTTTGTCTGTCTGGAGGTCGGAAGTTCAGAACAAGCATCAAATAAAAACATGATGTGCTTATTAATGAAACCCCACTGCTGGAAAAAAACAAAATAGATGATGACAAGGAAGAAAAACAGAAGGACGAGGATAACAATCAATCTGTGAGTTGGAGATGATGATTGCTATTGACCGAGTTCAGGGGTTGCCATGGACGCCCACCCACCCAAACAAAGTAATTAGATAGAAAGTATCTTCAGATTGACAGGAGAGGATCACACATGTTATGGCAGACTACACCCACAAACAGAGGTTAGATAGTAAACAAACTGCCAGTCAGGAAACCTTTCTACATGTTATCATGAAAATAATATTTGTTATTTATTCTTGCTACTTGAAACTGCTTCCTTGGTATAGCTAGTTACATTACATACATATCGGACACTTCACAATGCCTACAGTGCACACACATATTCGATGCGCACCGCTTCACCACAGTATTTCCATAGTTTCCGTATCACGGCTAGAAAAAAGCAAAGCGTCATTAGTATTGTAATCTGTGGGGAGGTGGTGTCCTCTAATACAGCTCAGAGTTGGTCCCCCTGGGCAGAGGGTTCATTATCCCAGACAACAGGCAGTCTCACACAGTCCATAGTCCTGCTAGGCTGATCATGATGTCTCCACCTTTACTAGACCCCTTGGGGCCCAGACAACAAGGCTGAGGATATGTCCAACAAAATGCATGGTGTTACATTACGGGTCCCTTATGGTCTCTCTCGCCCAGAATTAGCAATGAGAGGTGGCTTATCGATGGCTCTGTTTCTTGCAACAACAGGGTTATGGGTTTGATTCCAGCATTTACCAGATACAGAATATGGATATATATGTGTAACTGAAAGTTAGTTGGGATAAAAGTGCCTGCTAATTTACCTTTTACACCAGCAGAGGCGAAGGCAAACGTTTAATTGAGCGAGGACCAGATTGAATGTAACCTATGTTACTTTTTTTCAATGTTATTGTTGGGTTTGTTTACTTGTACAGGCCTTAAGTATGGCACATGTGTTGGGCTACCAGTGTTGGGCTACTTGGGAATCTTGTAAAATTCAGGGTGAGAGTTGAGTTACGATATCTTTGAAATAGGAACGTTATAGCATCAAACCAAAACATCTATAGCACTCCACCTTTTCAGGCTTTTAAAAGCATCAATTTCAAACACGCAGAAATTAAATACAGTTCATTGACAGAAGCAACGCAGATCAATCTGTTACCTGCAAAGCGAGACATCGAGGTTCACAGTAATTCTTCTCATAAAGAGAAATCCATCATATAATATCATCTCTTCTATGGTGCTAGAGTAAGTCCCTGGCCTCTGGTTAGCACCTGTTGAACAGCTGGCAGCAAGACAAGACTGTGGGGCTTCTGGAGTTATGTAAACACAATATTCATCTCACAACAAGTGTTGCGTTTGCCGATTGACATGAAAAGTAATGGATGCTAGCTAGCAGATAAAAATGCAAAGGACTGACTTCTGGGTGACTGCCTGTGCTATATACAGTCGTGGCCAAAAGTTTTGAGAATGACACAAATATTAATTTTCACAAAGTCTGCTGCTTCAGTGTCTTTAGATATTTTTGTCAGATGTTACTATGGAATACTGAAGTATAATTACAAACATTTCATAAGTGTCAAAGGCTTTTATTGACAATTACATGAAGTTGATGCAAAGAGTCAATTTTTGCAGTGTTGACCCTTCTTTTTCAATCCGCCCTGGCGGATGGCAGCCCATTCTTGCATAGTCAATGCTTGGAGTTTGTCCGAATTTGTGGGTTTTTGTTTATCCACCCGCCTCTTGAGGATTGACCACAAGTTCTCAATGGGATTAAGGTCTGGGGAGTTTCCTGGCCATGGACCCAAAATATCGATGTTTTGTTCCCCGAACCACGCCACTTAGTTATCACTTTTGCCTTATGGCAAGGTGCTCCATCATGCTGGAAAAGGCATTGTTCGTCACCAAACTGTTCCTGGATGGTTGGGAGAAGTTGCTCTCGGAGGATGTGTGGTACCCTTCTTTATTCATGGCTGTGTTCTTAGGCAAAATTGTGAGTGAGCCCACTCCCTTGGCTGAGAAGCAACCCCACACATGAATGGTCTCAGGATGCTTTACTATTGGCATGGCACAGGACTGATGCTAGCGCTCACCTTGTCTTCTCCGGACAAGCTTTTTTCCGGATGCCCCAAACAATCGGAAAGGGGATTCATCAGAGAAAATGACTTTACCCCAGTCCTCAGCAGTCCAATCTCTGTACCTTTTGCAGAAAAGCAGTCTGTCCCTGATGTTTTCCTGGAGAGAAGTGGCTTCTTTGCTGCCCTTCTTGACACCAGGCCATCCTCCAAAAGTTTTTGCCTCACTGTGTGTGCAGATGCACATGTGAAGCCCTTTTTGTGCAAAGCAATGATGACGGCACGTGTTTCCTTACAGGTAACCATGATTGACAGAGGAAGAACAAGTCTGAAGCTTCCAGTCTGTTATTCGAACTCAATCAGCATGACAGAGTGATCTCCAGCCTTGTCCTCATCAACACTCACACCTGTGTTAATGAGAGAATCACTGACATGATGTTAGCTGGTCCTTTCGTGGCAGGGCTGAAATGCAGTAGAAATGTTTTTGGGGGATTCAGTTTATTTGCATGGCAAAGAGGGACTTTGCGATTAATTGCAATTCATCTGATCACTCTTCATAACATTCTGGAGTATATGCAAATTGCCATCATACAATAACCAGTCCAGTTGTACATGTGTGCGGCTGTACACTCAGCCCCTGACGTCATGATTGGTAACTTATGAACATTACCAGGATCGTAAAGGGAAAGGGCAGTCTGTCAGACTCCACCCAACATGACTGACTGCTCCGAACAGTTGGGCCCTGGCATCTTACGTGACTTCGATTCTCTCCCACTTAAATAAGCTCTTTCCATACCCGCGAGAGAGCCAGGCGGTCACATAAATAACATAAATGGAGGGAAAGAGTCAGATGACAGCATAAGAAAATATCTGTCATCTTCCCCGACGGATGGATAGAGTGGCACCGATGCTCTGAGAAAGGGGGAAGGAAGGAAAGGATGTGGGAAAGAAAAAAAAGAGAGGGAAAGGACAAAGAAAGAGAGGAGTGCAGAGTGTGTTCAGTGTGTGGGGGGGTAGTATACTGCCCGGGCTCCCAAGGTCTAGCGTGCTGAAGCGTTAAGTCCCGGCCTGTGTGTCTGTAGCTGCGGCAGCTCGCACTGCCGTGCCGGGACATTATTAATATTCCGCATCGGCATTGATAGCCCGTCTTTATTAGGTCCTAATGAAGATAAAAATGTGTTGTGTAATTTTTATGCGGAAACTATATAAATGCAAATGCTCCCAGGGACTGTTTTGCCCTACTCTCTCTCTCTCTCTTCCTAAACCGCGGGACGGGAGGCTTTCGTCAAGGCTGCCTGTCGCTAGGAGATTTGTAAACAATTTAAAGGACCAAATAGATTTTTTCCCCCTCTTTCCATTTTCCTTTTTGTAATGATTTAACTGTATTATACTAGACACCCATGGTTTAGCGGGATACTCCAGATAGGAAGTGGATGTTTGTAATATCAGCGTTTATATACAGATACCATCGAAATAATACACAGATACTTATCTGAAACCAGATTTATTTGGCTGTTGTAATAGAACTAGGCTCAAAGGCTAGAATCACTGTCGGATTTGTATTTGGCGAAACGTGCAATGTTTTTACATGGGCAGTAGAACACATAATCGTAAGAGTACCATGCTAATGCTACACTCAAATGTCTCGGTAGACTAGGCACTGTGTCATCATAGATGACCACGACTGTATAACTCATCTCCTTTTGATGTTCTTAGAATGAGAGAGGCTTGCTCTGGATACAACAACATTTCATAATCATCCAGTGTGGGTCCTCAAATGAGTCTGGGATGTCAAAACATGCCTTTCTTGGCCTTCAACAGTCAATGTAATTGAGTCTCATTATTATTTATTTTTATCACGTTTGTATTGTTGATTGATTGTGATCCTGAAAGGTCTCCAACTCAGTCGATGTCATGGGGTACATGAACTACCGTGGTTGAAAAAAGGTCATTCATCAACTTTTTTCCAACCATATACAACCACGCTTCATGTACCTGACGTTGACTGATTACAGTACATTCCCCCTCTCCGTTTGATGCCTCTGAGGCTAAGCCTATACAAGGCTTCACGTTCACCTTACATACGGAGATGTGTGTCATGTGTCATCGAATGAAGATGAAGTATGAGCTGTGAGGGAGGTAGTAGTGGCACACCAGACCTGGGTTCAAATACTTTTTGAAATCTTTCAAATCCTCTCAATGTTTTTTCTAGCCTGCTTGGAGTGCCAGGTGTGTAAGGTGTTTCTGTTTTTGGTAGTATTATTATTGTCCCTTAAGCCAGGCAAGCTCAATCAAGTAGTTGAACTGATTTCAAAAAATATTTGAACCCCGGTCTGTGGCATACTGACCAACTCCTTCGGTGGCAGCAGGTACTCACAATTCATTCCTAATGGGGCCAGTGCTCCTGTTTTCCAGCGAGTCTCAGGTGTTCAATTTTGTTTTACCACAACTTCTCTATTTATTCTGCTCCCGTAATTGGAACAAGGATTTTCTCGCTTTTCGTTGCTCATTATTCACCAGACAACAAGCCTAAATCCACGGAAATAAAACATGAAACACTTGTGGTCTTTAATTAGCTTTCGCTACAGTAAGTGACAGAGAATAACCAGTGGGGGTCTACATGAGTCAGTAGATAGAAGCATAAATATATAAACGCAACATGTAAAATGTTTGTCCCATGTTTCATGAGCTGAAATAAAAAGATCCCAGAAAATGTCCAATAGCACAAAAAGCTTATTTCTTTCAAAATGTGTGCACAATTTTTTCACATCCCTGTTAGTGAGCATTTCTCCTTTGCCAAGATAATCCATCCACCTGACAGGTGTGGCATATCAAGAAGCTGATTAAACAGCATGCTCATTACATAGGTGTGCCTTGTGCTGAGGACAATGAAAGGCCACTCTAAAATGTGCTGTTTTATCACACAACACAATGCCACAGATGCCTCAAGTTTTGAGGGAGCGTGCAATTGGCATGCTGACTGCATGCCTCCATCGTCGTTTTAGAGAATTTGGCAATACCTCCAACTGGCTTCACAAACGCAGCCCACGTGTAACCACACCAGCCCAGGACCTCCACATCCAGCTTCTTCACCCGCAGGATGGTCTGAGACCAGCCACCCGGACAGCTGTGGAGTATTTCTGTCTGTAATAAAGCCCTTTTTGGGGAAAAAACTCATTCTGATTGGCTAAGCCTGGCTCCCAAGTGGGTGCGCCTAGCTCCCAAGTGGGTGAGCCTATGCACTCCTAAGCCCACCCATGGTTGTGCCACTGCCCAGTCATGTGAAATCCAAAGATTCGGGCCTAATTTATTTATTTCAATTGACTGATTTCATAATATGAACTGTAACTCGTTTAAAATTCTTGCATGTTGTGTTTATATTTTTGTTCAGTATAGAATTCATAAAGCCTGATACAATTTCGTTGTATGACTCAAGGGGATAATCAACAAAGCATGCCGTGGCACTCTGACATTCAGGGTCATTGTCGCTGCGTGTCTAAACAAACCCACTTTGCCCTTTCATTTTTCACCCCTCAGAACATTGAACATGGTCAGTGTAGAAGACTTGATCTTTCAAGGGAGCTCTGAATTTACATACGTTACAGAAAGCCTATGAGCTTCAACTTATTCACTGTAGTTAAAGTTCATATCTTCTTCAGATCTAAATGTTTACTTATTTCAATGATTTGATATGTTATTTTTAATATGTACATGCTTGGCCCATGTTATGCCTTGCTCCTAAAGTAAAACGGACAAATCCATGATGAGCTTCAGTCATTCAGTCAATGCCCCAAGAGGCCTGAAAGCCTCAATGCAATATTTTGTCTGCTACACAACTTAACCTCTACACAATAGAATGACTGGTCTTTGAAATGTTGTGATAATTCATGAGATAATTGCCCTATTGTGTGTTACATGGAAAACAAATACTAGCTAATTTTGTTCCAGTTTCTTGTTCAGTCAGAAATGTGTGTCATGTGGAGGAAGAATATGCCTTCTGGTTGGCACAAGGTGCTGCTGTGGTGTCAGGTATCATTACCTTTATTTTGAGGGCAGTCACTGTAAAATAAACAATTCATCAAAATATGTCCACAACCAAGCATTTCATTTAGTTTTTGACCTTGATCACCTTTAGGACAAGAGAGGTACGTCATGCTCTTCTTCTGACACAGATTATTATGGACCTCATGTTTTCCTTGTTGTTTGTCCTTTGTTTTGTTCCTAGATGGCTCATCTTGGAGGAAAGCTTTAACCTGTTCCTGAAATCTAGGAGTAACTGTTCTCTCACACAAGAATATGATATGCATAAGTAGTGCAATTATGCACAAGTCGGCAACTCAAATTTTCTATCCAAAAACAAATTACACGCAACATGACATGTGCAAAAAAATGACATTAACTTCTAGACTATTGTTATGTATGCAGTGCTTAGCTGAGGGTTAGGAATTGCTTCTAAATGTATTATGCATTCCTTGGGTAGAATTCTTCTAATAAATATAAACTGTTGACGAAATACAGTTTCACCTAATGTCAATGGTATAGTGGAGGCGAAGTCAGGTGCAGGAGAGCAGAGTATAATGAACAGGCACACTTTTATTAAAGTTCCAGAAACGAGAGCACTACATAAATCAAACGCGCTCAAAAAACGGAACATAAAAGTAAAGTGCGTAAACTAACACCACATAACATGAAACAATTACACACAAAACATGGGAAACAGAGGGTTAAATACAAGTAGATTGATTGGGGAAATGAAAACCAGGTGTGTATGGAAACAAGACAAATGGATATATGAAAAATGGAGCGGTGATGGCTAGAAAGCCGGTGACTTCGATCGCCGAACAAAGAGAGGAGCCAACTTCGACGGAAGTCGTGACAGTACCCCCCCCCCCCCCTTGACGCGTGGCTCCAGGGGCGCGCCGACACCGGCCTCGAGGACGACCCGGAGGACGAGGCACAGGGCGAGCCAGCCGGCGACGGTGAAACTCCCGCAGCAGTTCAGGATCCAAAACATCTGCAACCGGAACCCAGCACCTCCTCCGGTCCGTACCCCTCCCACTCCACGAGGTACTGAAGGCCCCCCACCCGACGCCTCGAATCCAGGATGGAACGAACAATGTACGCCGGAGCCCCCTCGATGTCCAAAGGGGGCGGAGGGACCTCCCGCACCTCAGATTCCTGGAGCGGACCAGCCACCACCGGCCTGAGGAGAGACACATGGAATGAGGGGTTAATACGATAATCAGAGGGAAGTGGTAATCTAGAACATACCTTGTTCACCCTCCTTAGGACTTTAAATGGCCCCACAAACCTCAGACCCAGCTTCCGTCAGGGCAGGCGGGAGACAGACCCGGTCTCACTGCGGTGACGGTCCGCTCTGGCTTTCTGGCGACGCGCGACTCGCTGGAGATGGACACGGGCGGCCTCCCATGTCTCCTCCGCGCGCCTAAACCAGCTGTCCACCGCAGGAGTCTCGGTCTGACCCTGATGCCACTGTGCCAGAACCGGCTGGTACCCCAATACGCACTGAAAGGGGGAGAGGTTAGTGGAGGAGTGGCGAAGCGAGTTCTGTGCCATCTCAGCCCAGGGCACAAACGCTGCCCACTCCCCCGGCCGGTCCTGGCAATAGGACCACAGAAACCTGCCCATATCCTGGTTGACTCTCTCTACCTGCCCGTTACTCTCGGGGTGAAAACCTGAGGTAAGGCTAATTGAGACCCCCAGACGTTCCATAAACGCCTTCCAAACTCTCCACGTGAACTGGGGACCCCGATCCGACACTAGATCCTCAGGCACCCCGTAGTGCCGGAAGACGTGTGTTAACAGGGCCTCCGAAGTCTGTAGGGCCGTAGGGAGACCAGGCAGAGGGAGGAGACGACAGGACTTAGAAAAACGATCCACAACGACCAGGATCGTGGTATTTCCCTGTGAGGGAGGAAGATCCGTTAGGAAATCCACTGACAGATGTGACCAAGGTCGTTGTGGAACGGGTAAGGGATGTAACTTAACTCTGGGCAGGTGTCTCGGAGCCTTACACTAGGCACACACCGACCAGGAGGAGACATAAACCCTCACATCCTTAGCCAAAGTGGCCCACCAGTACTTCCCAGTCAGACAGCGCACCGTCCGACCGATCCCTGGATGACCAGAGGGAGATGTGTGGGCCCAAGAGGTCAACTGGTCACGGACAGCAGACGGAACGTACATACGCCCAACGGGACACCGGAGGGGAGCGGGCTCTGTACGCAACGCCTGCTCAATGTCCGCATCCAGATCCCACACGACCGGCGCTACCAGGCAGGCCGGGAGTATGGGAGTTTGATCCATGGGCCGCTCCTCTGTGTCATACAGCCGGGACAGTGTGTCTGCCTTCTTATTTGGGGAACCTGGTCTGTAGGATAGGGTAAACACAAAATGGGTAAAGAACATGGCCCACCTTGCCTAACAAGGATTCAGTCTCCTCGCTGCCCGGATGTACTCCAGGTTGCAGTGGTCAGTCCAGATGAGAAAAGAGTGTTTAGCCCCCTCAAGCCAATGTCTCCACGCTTTAACCACAGCCAACAACTCCCGGTCCCCCACATCATAGTTATGCTCCGTTGGGCTGAGCTTCTGGGAGAAGAAAGCACAGGGGCGGAGTTTCGGTGGCGTGCCCGAGCGCTGTGAGAGCACGGCTCCTATCCCAGCCTCGGACGCGTCCACCTCCACTATGAATGCCAAAGAGGGATCCGGATGGGCCAGCACTGGAGCCGAAGTAAAGAGAGCTCTTAGTTGCCCAAAAGCCCTGTCCGCATCAGCCGACCACCGCAACCTTACAGGACCCCCCTTCAGCAGTGAGGTAATGGGCGCAGCAACCTAGCCAAAACCCTGGATAAATCTCCGGTAGTAATTGGCAAACCCTAAAAAAAAATAAAAAAAATAAAATCGCTGCACCTCCTTTACCGTGGTGGAAGTCGGCCAATTACGCTCGGCTGCAATGCAGTCACTCTCCATCTCCACCCCTGATGTGGAAATGCGATACCGTAGGAAGGAGACGGCCTGCTGAAAGAACAGGCATTTCTCAGCCTTGACGTACAGGTCATGCTCCAACAGTCGTCCAAGTACCTTGCGCACCAAGGACACATGCTCGGCGCGTGTAGCGGAGTAAATCAGAATGTCATCGATATACACCACTACACCCTGCCTGTGCAGGTCCCGGAAAATCTCGTCTACAAAGGATTGGAAAACTGATGGAGCATTCATCAACCCATACGGCATGACGAGGTACTCATAATGCCCTGTGGTGGTACTGAACACTGTCTTCCACTCGTCTCCCTCCCGGATACGCACCAGGTTATACGCACTCCTGAGATCCAGTTTTATGAAGAAGCACGCTCCATGCATTGACTCAATCGCCGTGGCGATAAGAGGTAGCGGGTAACTGTACCTCACCGTGATTTGATTGAGACCTCTATAGTCAATGCACGGGCGTAAACCTCCATCCTTCTTCACAAAAAATAAACTTGAGGCGGGTGAAGTAGAGGGCCGAATGTACCCCTGACGCAGGGATTCAGAGACATATGTATCCATAGCCACCGTCTCCGCTTGCGACAGGGGATACACGTGACTCCTGGGAAGCGCAGCGTCTGCCAGGAGATTTATCGCACAATCCCCCCGTCGGATAAGGTGGTAATTGAGTTGCCTTCTTTTTACAGAAGGCGAGAGCCAAATCGGCATATTCTGGGGGGATGTGCACGGTGGAGACCTGGTCTGGACTTTCCACCGTGGTAGCACCAACGGAAACCCCTACACAACTCCCTGAGCAGTCTCGCGACCACCCTGTGAGAGCCCTCTGTTGCCAGGAAATAGTGGGGTTGTGCAGAGCCAACCAAGGAAGGCCTAGTACCACAGGAAACGCAGGAGAGTCAATGAGAAAGAGACTGATTCTCTCCTCATGATTCCCCTGCATAACCATGGCCAAGGAGATGTGGCCTCCTTGATTAACCCGGACCCTAATGGTCGACTATCTAGAGCGTGTACCGGGAAGGGTCTAACTATGGGAGAAATGTGGATCCCTAACCTAATGCTCTGTCGATAAAATTCCCAGCTGCGCCTGAATCGACGAGCGCCTTATGCTGGGAATGTGGGGAAAACAAACAGGCACAAACAGCTGCTCAACAGAGGACTCTGGATGAGTGTGGTGCAAACTCACCTGGGGTGACGCCAGAGAGCCCTGCCTGTTGCCTCGACTCCCAGAGGAACCAACACGGCACCGACCGGCAGTGTGTCCTCTGCGGCCACAGATGACGCACGTGATGGCTCCTCCTCCAGTCTCCCTATGAGAAACCCCTCCTAACTCCATGGGCACCAGAGCGAGGGTGCTGGACGATGGAACCGACAGAGCCCCCTCTGGACGTCCGCGGGTGACCAGCAGGTTATCCAACCAGATGGACAAATCCACCAGTTGGTCAAAGGAAATGGTGGCATCCCTGCAGGCCAGCTCACATCGGACGTCCTCTCGTAGGCTGCATCGATAATGGTCGATGAGGGCCCTGTCGTTCCAGCTTCCATCATACTCCCTGGGAAGGGAGAGACGTATCCCACTGGAATTCTCTCTGGATGGAACGGATGGAGACAACCCCGGTTGTGCTGGTCGAGGCACTGGTGAGACTTCCTGTCTTCCCATGGTCTGGACAACGCGATCCATCATGGCACCAAGATGATGTAACATGGCCGAATGTTCCTGGACGCGCTCCTCGACTCCTCTAACCGGGGTACCTGCTCCTGCTGACTCCATTGGAGGTGTGTAATTCTGTCAATGGTGTATTGGAGGCGAAGTCAGGTGCAGTACAACAGAATATAATGAACAGGCGCACTTTTATTAAAGTTCCAGAAACGAGAGCACTACATAAATCAAACGCGCTCAAAAAACGGAACATAAAAGTAAAGCGCGTAAACTAACACCACATAACATGAAACAATTACACACAAAACATGATGGGAAACAGAGGGTTAAATACAAGTAGATTGATTGGGGAAATGAAAACCAGGTGTGTATGGAAACAAGACAAATGGATATATGAAAAATGGAGCGGTGATGGCTAGAAAGCCGGTGACATCGATCGCCGAACGCCGCCCGAACAAGGAGAGGAGCCGACTTCGGCGGAAGTCGTGACACCTAAATTATCTCATGGTGGGTTTGTGTAACACATTTTAGATGTCAAAGTAATTATTTAGACTTTATAAAATTAGCTGATTTGGGAGAAAAATGTTGAAACTGTTTGATTGTTCTGTGTGGCTCTTGGCTCAGCTTGTAGAGCATGGCACGTGCAATGCCAGGATGGTGGGTTCATTTCCCATGGGGGACCAGTATGCACATTTATGCACTCACTACCGTGTCTCTTTATGATTGTATTTTAATTCATAATATTATTCAAATATCTCTATGACAGGTATGTTTCAAAAGGCTTTTATATGACTTTGGGGGAAAAAATATCCTTGTGGATAAAACATTTACAATTTAGTCCTGGAAAGATAGTCTTACAAAATGTTGGAATTCAACAAAAATGCTCACTGTCCCTAACCAACACAGGCAGGTAGCCTACAGAGAGACACATTACTGTCACAAGCTACATTTAGGAGAAAATAGCCATGACACTATTGTCTGGGCCCAGAGAAATAGATCTGTATAGCCATGATGACCCAATGTTAGCAGGCTGCCTGTGCACTTAATAGGCCTGCCCCCTTATTTCCAAAGCTGGCAAAAAATCGCAGATGCGCTATGTTATGTCAAATTAGCTGGCGCAATTTCAGGGATTTACAGCGGTCTGGAAAATGCAGTCATTTGATTCAGCGAATCCCGAGCAGATGGATAATTGCACTAGATAGTTCCAGTAAACCCTGTGAGAGTCGAATCGAGAGGCGCCTCCATAACACATTGGAGTCAATTAGAGGTATCAATATTTTTCAGGCCGCCTTTATGAAGCAGTACAATCCCGTTAAGTATAACATATTGGTTAGTGAGGGAAGGAGAGTGTGGTGGGGAGATAATGGGGAACATGCCCAGCCCTCCCCTCTCTCCTTGTGGAACACTTTTAAGGCTCGTCGTAGCCTACAAAATCGAAATCAGCTGTCAAACTGCGGGCGGGAGAAATTATCCAAAAATGTTTTCAGAAATGTGTTTGGAGGGTTCATTTGGATGTTCAGTATGTCTGAATATTTTATACATATTGTAGGGGTATGTGTTTCAATTCATTTTCCTATTGACTTCAGGATCATGATCGCATTTTTTTAATTTTTAGGCTATATATATTTTTACAAATGCAGTTTTTAGACTGTGTAAAATCCACTGATTCCAAATTGGAAATAGTATATTTCCCCTATTTTTTAAGTTGTTGATGATCAGATGTTTTGTTGCAAAAGTCAGAGAATGGCTTTGAAGGATTTCAACATTATGAATGTCGCTATAGGACATAACCTATACATAAACATGATAAGACTCGCACTCTACACACGTACACATGGATTTTGTGTTGTAGATATGTGGTAGTAGAGTAGTGTCCTGAGGGAACACACTTAAGTGTTATGAAATGTAATGTCATGTCATATTTTAAATTGTATATACCAGCTTTAATATTACTGGACCCCAGGAAGAGTAGCTGCTGCCTTGGCAACAGCTAATGGGGATTCTAAATAAATACAAATAATACAAATATCTCAAATCAAATCAAAATCTAATTTTATTGTTAACTTAAACATATTTTGCAGATGTTATCACCGGTGCAGCAAAATGCTTGTGTTTCTAGCACCAACAGAGCAATAATACCTAACAGTACAAAACAATACACACAAATCCAAAAAGAAAAATAAAGGAATTCATAAATATCAAAATGAACAATGTAAATACATATGTACTGTATATGATAGTGCTTATAGACATTATGGACAGTATATGAATAGAAAAGAGTAATGGATGTTAAGTGATGGAATGGCTTGTCCATCAACAAATAACTCATAGGACAGGGTTTAACATTTTAAACAATAATGTTGCCAATTAAATAAATAAACGTTATGTCTTGGTACTGATCTTCTAGCAAAACATGAGACCGGGTGCCTTTACAGACAGTCAACAATGAAACGTTCTCTTGGTATTTGCTGGCATCTAGTGGCCATGGTTGATTTCGACTGCCTGGGTTAGTTAAATCTCCTTTCTCCCTCGAGGGAGCTTTAAATCCAATGATTTAACCTGGGATATTGTCACCCTTGATAAAGATGAGCAAAAGGGACTGTATAAAATACATTATTAAAATACTTTGCTATATTGTATGCTCAAAACAAATGGGAAATTATATTATTTAATACTAATACAATTGCTCAGTGAAATACATTTTGTCGAACAAAGGGTTTATGCACGTTACTAGTTAAATCGAAAGTTAAAGAACCAGAGGACATGTCTGCAGTTTGTGTCAGAGAAAATGTTGTTTTAAGGCAGGGATCTACTAGATTTTTTTGTTGAGCGAATGGTCGGGGGGCCGGAACATAATTACAAATCATTTGTTGACTGTAAATTAATCACAAGAAGCCCAAACAGATAACATGTTTGACTAAAACATTAGTATTTCAAACCTTGCTTGCGTTTGTATAAGACCACGTGTCTCTCTATTGTGCATGGGAATACTTGGGAACAGATCTCTTAAATTAAAATCACTTGGAGCTGATTTCCTGGTGTTTTTACGGTCTTTTTTGTTGTTTTGTCCAACAATGTAAAGAAAAACATTTTTAAAGTTGTTTTTAAATTATTATATTTTTCTGCTCAGAAAACTTGCGGGGACAAATAAAACCAGCTGCGAGACAAATTCCTACCGTGGGCAGCCAGTTGGGGAATCCTGGTCTAAGGCTGGGGTTTATTATATTGATATTTGATGTAAAAAACTGTATAATAGTTAGAAAATTGGTTAGAATTATGCTTTAATACTGTGATGTTAGATGAAAATAGTGATTCAATATTTTAGATTAATCATCAGAGCAACTGTTGGAGAAAATGTCTCAGTGTTCACATGTTAGGTCTGAAGTTTGGGCTCTGTAGGCCTATTTAGTGATTGTAAAATTGTAAGATGCAAATAATACGTTGTTTCAGCAAGATACCAAACACATACAGAATGTGACCATTTCTTTCTCGGTAACTTCTTGATTGTGACCAAATAAAACTTGTTTACCTATTCAACCAGTCAAAGCCAAAACAACTTGGACACGTTTCTGTATAATGAAGAATGTGTGTCACCTTGTTTAACTACCAAGTCAGAGTGAGAGACAAAATATGAGTAACATGGTTTGTTATTCTGAAGAAAAGGATTATTGTCAGTGCTGAAAAGGATGATGAACAATAAAAGTCTAATTGTTTATGGTTCTTGTTCATAATTTACTATTGTTCAGTTGTGAAGTATTGACAATTAATCTTTGTTATCTGTATCTAAGGAACTTTTGCTGAGGGTTGACTAATGCTTCCTCTGAGGGTCGACTAATGAGTCTCTCTGGGGAGAGAGATTAAGGGGAAGTGGCCTCTGCATCGACTCTATCTGGGGAGAGAGAGAAGAAGACCACTGCCTCTGCAACGACTCTGTCTAGGGAGAGAGAGAGAGAGAGGAGGGGACACCTGCCTCTAAAATGAGCCTCCTTCAAGGCATTAGTTCTAAGAGGTACTGAATGAATTCTGAAGTTCTGCATATATATGATCATATAATGGACTGTCAGTCCTTTACCTCCATATCGCCATATGCACTTTTTGTTTGTTTATTAATTGATTTTAATACGCTTTATAGCAAAAAACATTTGGCTAAAGAACAAATTAAGGAGTGTGCTTTTAAAGACTGAAAAATGTAACACCTCTCAACTGCATAGACAGTGCTCTAGATGCTAGGGCTGACGGTCCATGACATCCACATGATGGTTTTATAATATATTTTCAAGCTAAACATTGTTTGTTTACATTGTTGTTATTTGTAAACAATTAAGTAATAACATCTTGGCTGGGATTCAACACAAGACGTGTTATAGTGTGGCCACATGAAAGGTAAGCTAATGTTTCAATGATTTTATTTCCAGAGTCAGAGAGAGGAAGGGAGCAGAATCACCTACACCCAGCCTGTTATCAACGAAGAGTGACAACAATGTTTCAACCACCTGAATTCAGCAGGGAACCTCTGAGCAATGAGAAAATATATAAAATATATAAGTCCAGGCTGCAGCAAGAGGATGAGGAATAGTTGCAGCTGAAATATCTATTTATATTTTTAAAACTCAAGTCATATGAAGGTAAATTAATGTTTTTAGGTTGTTATCTCTGGAGTCAGAAAGAGAAACGAAGCTGAGTCACTTACACCCAGCCTGTTATCAATGAAGAGTAACAACCACCTGAATTCAGCCTGGACCAAAAGTATGTGGACACCTGAGAGTCGAACATCTCATTCCAAAAGTTGATCCCCCTTACGCTGCTATAACAGCCTCCACTCTTCTGGGAAGGCTAACCACTAGATGTTGGAACATTGCTGCTGGGACTTGCTTCCATTCAGCCACAAGAGCATTAAGGTCGGACACTGATGTTGGGTGATTAGGCCTGGCTTGCAGTCTGTGTTCCAATTCATCCCAAAGGTGTTCGATGGGGTTGAGGTCAGGGCTCTGTGCAGGTCAGTCAAGTTCTTCCGCACCGATCTAGATAAACCATTTCTGTATCGACCTCGCTTTGTGCACGGGTCATGCTGAAACAGAAAGGGGCCTTCCCCAAACTGGTGCCATGAAGTTGGAAGCACAGAATCGTCTAGAATGTCATTGTATGATGTGGCGTTAATATTTCTCTTCACTGGAATTAAGGGACCTAGCCCAAACCATGGAAAACAGCCCCTGACCATTATTCCTCCTCCACCAAACTTTACAGTTGGCACTATGGGATTCCTCCGATGGCATTGAGGAGTACACTTCATCAATCATTGGCTTTATCAATAAGTGCATCGATGATGTCGTCCCCACAGTGACCGTACGTACATACCCCAACCAGAAGCCATGGATTACAGGCAACAAACGCACTGAGATAAAGGGTAGAGCTGCCGCTTTCAAGGAGCGGGACTCTAACCCAGAAGCTTATAAGAAATCTCGCTATGCCCTCTGACGAACCATCAAACAGGCAAAGCGTCAACACAGGACTAAGATCGAATCGTACTACACCGGCTCTGACGCTCGTCGGATGTGGCAGGGCTTGCAAACCATTACAGACTACAAAGGAAAGCACAGCCAAGAGCTGACCAGTGACACCAGCCTACCAGACGAGCTAAACTATTTCTATGCTCGCTTCGAGGCAAATAACACTGAAACATGCATGAGAGCACCAGCTGTTCTGGCAGACTGTGCGATCACGCTCTCCACAGCCGATGTGAGTAAGACCTTTAAACAGGTCAACATTCACAAGGCCGCGGGCCCAGATGGATTACCAGGACGTGTACTGCGAGCATGCGCTGACCAACTAACAAGTGTCTTCACTGACATTTTCAACCTCTCCCTGTCCGAGTCTGTAATACCAACATGTTTTAAGCAGACCACCATAGTGCCTGTGCCCAAGAACACTAAGGTAACCTGCCTAAACGACTACCAACCTATAGCACTCATGTCTGTAGCCATGAAGTGCTTTGAAAGGCTGGTCATGGCTCACATCAACACCATTATCCAAGAAACCCTTGACCCACTCCAATTTGCATACCACCCCAAAAGATCCACAGATGATGCAATCTCTATTGCACTCCACACTGCCCTTTCCCACCTGGACAAAAGGAACACCTATGTGAGAATGCTATTCATTGACTACAGCTCAGCGTTTAACACCATAGTGCCTTCAAAGCTCATCAATTAGCTAAGGGCCCTGGGACTAAACACCTCCCTCTGCAACTGGATCCTGGACTTCCTGACAGGCCGCCCCCGGGTGGTAAGGGTAGGTAACAACACATCCGCCACGCTGATCCTCAACACAGGGGCCCCCTCAGGGGTGCGTGCTCAGTCCCCTCCTGTACTCCCTGTTCACTCATGACTGCACGGCCAGGCACGACTCCAACACCATCATTAAGTTTGCCGATGACACAACAGTAGGCCTGATCACCGACAACGATGAGACAGCCTATAGGGAGAAGGTCAGAAACCTGGCCATGTGGTGCCAGGACAACAACCTTTCCCTCAATGTGATCAAGGCAAAGGAGATGATTGTGGACTACAGGAAAAAGAAGACCGCGCACACTCCCATTCTTATCAACGGGGCTGCAGTGGAGCAGGTTAAGAGCTTCAAGTTCCTTGGTGTCCACATCACCAACAAACTAACATGGTCCAAGCACAACAAGATAGTCATGAAGAGAGCACGACAAAACCTATTCCCCCTCAGGAGACTGAAAAGATTTGGCATGGGTCCTCAGATCCTCAAAAGGTTCTACAGCTGCACCATCGAGAGCATCTTGACTGGTTGCATTACTGCCTGGTATGGCAACTGCTCGGCCTCCGACTGCAAGGCACTACATAGGGTAGTGCAAACAGCCCAGTACATCACTGGGGTCAAGCTTCCTGCCATCCATCCAGGACCTCTATACCAGGTGGTGTCAGAGGAAGGCCCAAAAAATTGTCAATGACTCCAGCCACTCTAGTCATAGACTTTCTCTCTGCTACCGCACAGCAAGCGGTACCGGAGTGCCAAGTCTAGGTCCAAGAGGCTTTCTAAACAGCTTCTACCCCCGAGCCATAAGACTCCTTAACACCTAATCAAATGGCTACACAGACTATTTGTGTCCCCTCCCCCCCACTCCCACCCTCTTTTACACCACTGCTACTCTCTGTTGTTATCATCTATGCATAGTCACTTTAATAACTCTACCTACATGTACATATTACCTCAACTAACCGGTGCTCCGCACATTGACTCTGTACCGGTACCCCCCCTGTATATAGTTTCACTATTGTTATTTTAATGCTGCTCTTTAATTACTTGTTACTTTTATTTCTTACTCTTATCCATATTTTTTTTTTTACTGCGTTGTTGGTTAGGGGCTCGTAAGTGAGCATTTCACTGTAAGGTCTACACCAGTTGTATTTGGCGCATGTTACTAATACATTTTGATTTGATTTGATTTGTGCATTCGGCAGAAAGTGTTCTCCTGGCATCCACCAAACCCAGATTAGTCCGTCGGACTGCCAGATGGTGAAGCGTGATTTATCACTCCAGAGAACGTATTACCACTGCTCTAGAGTCCAACGACGGCGAGATTTACACCACTCCAGCCAACATTTGGCATTGCGCATGGTGATCTTAGGCTTTTGTGCAGCTGCTCGGCAATGGAAACCCATTTCCTGAAGTTCCCGACGAACAGTTCTTGTGCTGACGTTGCTTCCAGAGGTCGTTTGGAACTCGGTAGTGAGTGTTGCAACCGAGGACAGACGATTTTTACGCATTATGCGCTTCAGCACTCGGTGGTCCCATTCTGTGAGCTTGTGTGGCCTACCACTTCGCGGCTGAGCCGTTGTTGCTCCTAGAAGTTTCCACTTCACAATAACAGCACTTACAGTTGACCGGGGCAGCTCTAGCAGGGCAGAAATTTGACGAACTGACTTTCAAAGTGGCACCTATGACAGTGCCAGGTTGAAAGTCACTGAGCTCTTCAGTACGAGCAATTCTACTGCCAATGTTTGTCTATGGAGATTGCATGACTGTGTGATCAATTTTATACACCTGTCAGCAACGGGTGTAGCTGAAATAGCCAAATCCACTAATTTGAAGGGGTGTCCACATCCTTTTGGCCATGTAGTGTAGTTGAAATATATATATTTTCTAAACTAAAGTCCCATGAATGCAATGTTTCTATGTTTTTCTCTTCCCATAGTCAGAAAGAGGAAGGGAGCCGAATCACCTACACCCAGCCTGTTGTCAATCTCTGAGAGGTTACATAAAGTCTGAACAACATATGAAGAGCTCTGGTGATGGAGAGTTTTGACTATGTTTTAGACCTGGACATAAAAGGTAAAACTGCATGCTTTTGAAACAGGGTTACAAATGGAGAGTTACAATCTCTCTCTCTCTCTCTCTCTCTCTCTCTCTCTCTCTCTCTCTCTCTCTCTCTCTCTCTCTCTCTCTCTCTCTCTCTCTCTCTCTCTCTCTCTCTCTCTCTCTCTCTCTCTCTCTCTCTCTCTCTCTCTCTCTCTCTCTCTCTCTCTCTCTCTCTCTCTCTCTCTCTCTCTCTCTCTCTCTCTCTCTCTCTCTCTCTCTCTCTCTCTCTCTCTCTCTCTCTCTCTCTCTCTCTCTCTCTCTCTCTCTCTCTCTCTCTCTCTCTCTCTCTCTCTCTCGCTCATGTAAAAATTAAATTTTATAGTTTTATAATACTCATTGTTATCCTAGCTGTAAGCCCAACTCTTCTGAAAGCCCAGCAAGAAATTAAAGCTAAACTGGGAAAGAAATACCAACAAATATTGGAAGCCAAACTCTCTATGAAAGGACATCTACACAGAGCTCTACGTCACAGAGAGTGGAGGGGTTGATAATGAACATAATGAACATACCAATCAAATGCAATGACATCTTCAAGCCTTTCCCTGCACAACAGAAACATATCAGAAATGTGTTTACAAAAGGAATTGCTGGCATTGGAAAAACAGTCTCTGTGCAGAAGTTAATCCTTGACTGAGCAGAGGGAAAGGCCAATCAGGATGTTCATTTCATGTTTTCTCTTCTTTTCCGTGATCTTAAACTGAAAACGGGAAAATATAGTCTGATGCAACTTCTGTCCTTCTACTTCCCAGAGCTGAAAGAGATTGAAAGAATTGAGTCAAAATAAATCATTTTTTATGGTCTGGATGAGTGTCGACTTCCTCTAGATTTCCAGAACAACAAGGACCTGTCTGACATCACAGTGCCAACTTCAGAGGATGTGCTGCTGACAAACCTCATTAAGGGGAGTTTGCTTCACCCTGCTCTCCTCTGGATTACCTCCAGACCTGCAGCAGCCAAGCAGATGTCTTCTAAGTGGGTTGACCAGGTGACAGCAGTACGAGGGTTCAATGACTCACAGAAGGAGGAGTACTTCAGGAAGAATCTAGTCACTGAAATAATCACACACATAAAGACATCAAGAAGCCTATACATGATGTGCTACATACCAGGCTTCTGTTGGATATCAGCCACTGTCCTTGAGGTTATGCTGAAAGAAGCAGAGAGGGATGAAATCCCAAAACGCTGACCCGGATGTACTCACACATCTTGCTCATCTTAACCAGTATGAAGAACAACAAGTACAACAAAGCCACAAAGACAAAACCAAAGGAGCTCTCAGTCAGACAAAGAAATTATACTGAAACTAGCAAAGCTGTCTTTCCAACAGCTGGCTAACCTGAGAGTGTTAATGTACATAGTCTGGGTGGCCATTTTATTAATTGTTCAGCAGGCTTATGGCTTCGAGGTAGAAGCTGTTAAGGAGCATTTTGGTCCTAGACTTGGCGCTCTGTTACCGCTTTCCGTGCAGTAGCAGAGAGAACAGTCTATGACTTAGGTAACTGGAGTCTTCGACAATTTTTTGGGCTTTCCTCTGACACCGCCTAGTATATAGGTCCTGGATGGCAGGAAGTTTGGCCCCAGTGATGTATTGGGCCGTTCGCACTACCATCTGTAGCGCCTTACGGTCAGATGCCGAGCAGTTGCCATACCAGGCGGTGATGCAGCCGGTCAGGATGGTGCAGCTGTAGAACTCTTTGAGGATATGGGACCCATGACAAATCTTTTCAGTCTCCTGAGGTGGAAAATGTCTCTTCATGACTGTCTTGGTGTGTTTGGACCATTATAGTTCGTTGGTGATGTGGACACCAAGGAACTTGAAACTCTCGACCCGCTCCACTACAGCCCCGTCGATGTTAATGGGGGCCTGTTCGGCCCGCATTTTCCTGTAGTCCACAATCAGCTCCTTTGTCTTGCTCACATTGAGGAAGAGGTTGTTGTTCTGGCACCACACTGCCAGGTCTCTGACCTCCTCTATATAGGCTGTCTCATCATTGTCTGTGATCAGGCCTACCACTGTTGTGTCGTCAGCAAACTTAATGATGGTGTTGGAGTCGTGTTTGGCCACGCAGTTGTGGGTGAACAGGGAATACACAAGAGGATCAGCGTTGCAGACGTGTTGTTGCCTACCCTTACCACATGGGGGTGGTCTGTCAGGAAGTCCAGGATCCAGTTTTAGAAAGAGGTGTTTAGTCCCAGGGTCCTTAGCTTAGTGATGAGCTTTGTGGGCACTATGGTGTTAAACACTGAGCTGTAGCCAATGAACAGCATTCTCACATAGGTCCTTTTGTCCAGGTGGGAAAAGGCAGTGTGGAGTGCGATTGAGATTGTGTCATCTGTGGATATGTTTATGCAAATTGGAGTGGGTCTAGGATATCTGGGAGGATGCTGTTGATTTGAGCCATGACCAGCCTTTCAAAGCACTTCATGGCTACCGACGTGAGTGCTACGGGGCGGTAATCATTTAGGCAGGTTACCTTCGCTTCCTTGGGCACAGGGACTATGGTGGTCTGCTTGAAACATTCAGGTATTACAGACTCGGTCAGGGAGAGGTTGAAAATGTCAGGGAAGACACTTGCCAGTTGGTCCTCACGGCTGGGTTTTCCTTTGTAGTCCGTAATAGTTTTCAAGCCCTGCCACATCCGACGAGCATCAGAGCTGGTGTAGTAGGATTCAATCTTAATCCTGTATTGACGCTTTGCCTGTTTGATGGTTCGTCTGAGGACGTAGCGGGATTTCTTATACGCATCTGGATTAGTGTCCCGCTCCTTGAAAGCGGCAGCTCTAACCTTTAGCTTGATGCGGATGTTGCCTGTAATCCATGGCTTCTGGTTGGGATATGTACGCACGGTCACTGTGGGGACGATGTCGTCGATGCACTTATTGATGAAGCCAATGACTAAGGTGGTATACTCCTCAATGCTATTGGATGAACCCCAGAACATATTCCAGTCTGTGCTAGCAAAACAGTCCTGTAGCTTAGCATCCGCATCATCTGACCACTTCCTTATTGAGTGAGTCACTGGAACTTCCTGCTTTAGTTTTTGCTTGTAAGCAGGAATCAGGAGGATAGAATCATGGTCAGATTTGCCAAATGGATGGCAAGGGAGAGCTTTGTATGCGTCTCTGCGTGTGGAGTAAAGGTGGTCTAGAGTATTTTTTCTCCTCTGGTTGCACATGTGACATGCTGGTAGAAATTAGTTCAAACAGATTTTAGTTTCTCTGCATCAAATTCCCCGGTCACTAGAGCGCCGCTTCTGGATGAGCATTTTCTTGTTTGCTTAAGGCCTTATACAGCTCGTTGAGTGCGGTCTTAGTGCCAGCATTGGTTTGTGGTGGTAAATAGACAGCTACGAAAAATATAGATGAGAACTCTCTTGGTAGATAGATTTTTGGATGTTTCCTGTACTGAAAACCTGCAAGAGAGCATTGTACGATTTGTTATTGTTTTGATGCATATCCTTATTTTGAATAATGACTATTTTTAAATAATTATTTTGGTTTTGAATATTTAACAATATTTAATTAACTAATCTCTCTAGACTGGATGACTGTGAACTCACATATGGATCCAGTGAGACTCCTCCCCGAGACTCTGGTCTCAGCTCTCAGCTCTGCAGATACCAAACTCCTCCCTGAGAGAGATGGACCTCAGCTACAATGAAGTGGAGGACAGAGGAGGGCATCTGCTCTGTGTTGGACTGACTAGACCATTCTGCAAAATACAGAGACGTGTGAGTGAACTATATGAGCATGAGTATCCACTGTGTGTGTGTGTGTGTGTGTGTGTGTGTGTGTGTGTGTGTGTGTGTGTGTGTGTGTGTGTGTGTGTGTGTGTGTGTGTGTGTGTGTGTGTGTGTGTGTGTGTGTGTGTGTGTGTGTGTGTGTGTGTGTGTGTGTGTGTGTGTGGCTAATTTTCAAGTTTTCTCTTGACTCCCCATAGTCTAGGTCAGTGTGGTCTGACAAAACAATGCTGTTCAGTTCTGGCCTCCATCCTGCATTCACCCAACTCACAACTGAAACAGCTGGAGCTGAGAGACAACGATCTGCATGACTCAAGAGTGGCATTGCTCTGTTCTGGGCTAAAGGGTTCAAACTGTAGACTACACACACTGGGGTAAGAACAGCCGTTTAAATGATACATTTGGGATGTATTTTTTGCAGATGGAACCAAAGTTTGTTCATTCACTTACAGCAGCTCACCCGCCGTGGCTGGTTATAGTGGAAAATGTGGGGACAATTGAACAGCCTTTTCGAAAAGCATAAAAATCCCTTTTGTGACATTTTGTTCTCAGAATATTTATATCTATAACTACATTTGGGCCTAAATTCAATGAAATCAAGCATTAACCAGCGATAGCAGACACCGGCATAGCGGATGTTTTGGCAGTGATGGAGAAGGAACTGCGTTGGAGCCGTCAAATCCCATAAGCTCCCACAGTCTCACTGCCGAATTAGACGTTCATCCAAATTCTCCAAACGTCAAATTTCGAAGTGTTTTTGACACCCTGGGTTGTCTCCTGCTGCTCTGTAATCTTCCATTCTCCAAACGTCAAATTTAGAAGTTAAGGGTTAAGTTTATGTACTCATTTCGAATGGTTAAAGTAAGGGTTAAGGTTTGGGATAAGGTTAAAACCAAAAATAAAACAGAGTCCACGACTGGGATCGAACGCGCAACCTTCTGATCCAGAGTCATGTGACTACCAGAATCTGATCCAGAGTCATGTGACTACCAGAGTCTGATCCAGAGTCATGTGACTACCAGAGTCTGATCCAGAGTCATGTGACTACCAGAGTCTGATCCAGAGTCATGGGACTACCAGAGTCTGATCCAGAGTCATGGGACTACCAGAGTCTGATCCAGAGTCATGGGACTACCAGAGTCTGATCCAGAGTCATGGGACTACCAGAGTCTGATCCAGAGTCATGGGACTACCAGAGTCTGATCCAGAGTCATGTGACTACCAGAGTCTGATCCAGAGTCATGTGACTACCAGAGTCTGATCCAGAGTCATGTGACTACCAGAGTCTGATCCAGAGTCATGTGACTACCAGAGTCTGATCCAGAGTCATGGGACTACCAGAGTCTGATCCAGAGTCATGGGACTACCAGAGTCTGATCCAGAGTCATGGGACTACCAGAGTCTGATCCAGAGTCATGTGACTACCAGAGTCTGATCCAGAGTCATGTGACTACCAGAGTCTGATCCAGAGTCATGTGACTAACAGAGTCTGATCCAGAGTCATGGGACTACCAGAGTCTGATCCAGAGTCATGAGACTACCAGAGTCTGATCCAGAGTCATGAGATTACTACCATCCCACCCAAGCCTACTTGATGGTAATGCCCGCTCGAGGCCGGTTTTGAATGGATTTCCGGACGTCCTGAGGACGTCAATCTTGAACGATCTCCCTAGTCAAATCGGTGAGCAGCTGCTCTTGCGATCATTGTGACGAAGCCACACCCACCCCACTCTCATTAGAAGTTCAGAACAAAAACATGAAGGCTATTGGCTATAGAAATAATGATGCTCAAATTGAACAATCATTCAACTAAATAATCAGTTTCTATCCTCTTAATTTAGTTAATTACATCTCACATTCCAGTGTTTAAATTTGCATGGGATTTCTGTTAATGCGACTCCATGAAAACAATGAAAATGTTAAGCTTTTTGTGGATTTGACAGCTCTAAAGCAGTTCCACCTCCGACACCACCAAAACAACCCTGATGTTGGCTAAAACAGATCTGATTGAATAACTCTATGCGAATATAATTCTGTATGTGCATTTATAATGCCTTATAATACACTTATAGTGCCTCATAATACTCACTATAAGATATCATAATGGCTCATACACTACATGACCAAAAGTCAGTGGACACCTGCTCTTCGAACATCTCATTCCAAAATCATGGGCGTTAATATGGAGTTGGTCCCCCCCTTTTCTGCTACAACAACCTCCAATCTTATGGGTAGGCTTCCTACTAGATGTTGGAATATTTCTGTGGGGACTTGCTTCCATTCAGCCACAAAAGCATTAGTGAGGTCGGGTAGTGATGTTCGGCATTTAGGCCTGGCTCGCAGTCGATCTCGACAAACCATTTCTGTATGGACCTCGCTCTGTGCATGGGGGCATTGTCATGCTGAAACAGGAAAGGGCCTTCCCCAAACTGTTGCCACACAGTTGGAAGCATAGAATCGTCTAGAATGTAATTGTATGCTGCATTAAGATTTCCCTTCGCTGGAACTAAGGGGCCTAGACCAAACCATGAAAAACAGCCCCAGACCATTATTCCTCCTCCACCAAACTTTACAGTTGGCACTATGCAATCGCTCAGGTTCCATCAAATCATGACTGAAACTCGTGTTCCACCATACTTCAAAGATCAAATAAATATTGCATTTTAGACCACAAAACTCCTTAGCAAGCTAGAATCAAGTGTAGGTACACTTAGGAAAAAAAAGGTGCTACATTAAATGATTAAAGGTTCCTCTGCTTGGCCCTGTAGTTGTAGAAGGGCAATTCCACCTTTTTTTATTAAGTTTACCAAAAACTCTTACATACTGTATCTGTTTTCGAATGAAGATTCAAAGATGTCTGCAAAAAGAATGGATGTCAAGGTACAGCATGACACTTTGTATCCTACCAAAGAGATCAAGGCAATTCCATGATAACGGAGAATTGCGCTGAGAGATTTTTTCATTTAAAATCTATGCCAAACAAAAGACATTGATTGCAAACAAACCATACAACTCTATGCACGAGGACTACTCTTAACAATTTACACTGAAAATGTTACAAAAACACATTTACTGGAAGAACTGTGCAGATCCTAAGTTTAATAAAATAATTTCTGTCAAATGTGTCTGTTTTTTACGTGACCAAAAAGTCAATATATCTGCAGAAATAATGGGATGTCAGCTTTGGCATGACACCTTGAGTTTGACAAATCTCTTTTGGTTACTGAAGTACAGTAAGTGAAGTGGATTTACACCAGGTAACAAAACTGTGGTAGCGGAAGGACCTCATGGGTCGCTGATCTGCACCACACAGAAATGCGTAATTATGGATATGAATGTCATTCTCTACATGGTGATGTATCCTGAATAGGTACACAAAGGTAGAAATATGCAATATCCTCCTTTGCATGTTTGGGTATTATTATAATGAGCTCTGTCCTCAAACACAACCAAATGTGGTTGGTCCACACAGGACCAAATCTGAACAAATCTAGACGTCATTGTTTCACACGTATAGGACAGTAGAACACAGTACATTAAAGTACAGTCAAATAATTTCTGCAAAACTAAATATAAATGATGATATTAGTTGGCAGGGATCTTTACTTCAATACTATTGTGTTTTGATGTATTTCTAATACTTTTAAATAATGTTTCTGCTAGATGTGTTCTAAGACCCCCTTTTAGACCCCCTTTTAGACCCCCTTTCTAAGACCCCCTTCCTAAGACCCCCTTATAAGACCCCCTTTCTAAGACCCCCTTTATAAGACCTCCTTATAGACCCCCTTTCTAAGACCCTCTTTTAGACCCCCTTTCTAAGACCCCCTTTCTAAGACCCTCTTTTAGACCCCCTTTCTAAGACCTCCTTATAAGACCCCCTTTCTAAGACCCCCTTATAGACCCCCTTCTAGACCCCCTTCTAAGACCCCCTTCCTAAGACCCCCTTATAAGACCCCCTTCCTAAGACCCCCTTTCTAAGACCCCATTCTAAGACCCCCTTCCTAAGATCCCGTTTCATTCATTGTTCTCAGGATTTGGCCCAAACATAGACATCCATGATTGGTTCAGATTTGGTCCAGATTAGAGTACAGAATCATGTAGGGTATTGTACTGAACTGAACTCTACTCTACTGAACTCTACTGTGCTGTGCTCTAATGTTCTGTACTGTGATGTCCAAACTTGTAAAACATAGACATTTATGATTGGTTCAGATTTGGTCCTGTGTGGACCAACCAAATTTGGTCGTGTTTGGGGGCAGATCTCATTAGAATAAGGGTATTTCCATGTAAAGCCCCATGAGCACAAACATGTGAAGTTCATAGGAGCACATCACATTTGATTTCAAATGAAAGCTGAGAGTCAACATTTTTGTTGTTGTTGAAATGAAGGCATGTATAAATTGTTCAACCATTTTTGGTAAAACAGATCTTAGAAACATACAATACTTCCAGTAGTAGTGGCATCGCACTGGGAACACCACATCATTTCAACGTGGAGAATTGGGTAATATTTGGGAGATATGTTTATCAATGAGATTCCAACCTATTTTCACCCAAAAAGACTGAATTCTGTTGAATTCCCAATGTGTTTAACTATATAAAAGCACAAACAAATTCCAATCGAAAATCCAAGTCTGATTTTTGTTTTAGTTGTCCCCTAAATGTGTTATCACTGTGCGTTCAACCATTAAAAGCACACCAAAGTTCAAATGGGAATACAATGTCAGATCTTTTGTTTATTTATGCAACAACTTAATGTGCTATCACTGTGCTTGATCTAATAGCATAACCAAATGACCTGGATTGCAGTTAGTTGAGATGACATTAAAGTACATTGTACAAGTGATCATTGCCGTTTGAGATTGTGTGCAGATTATTATAGCAGTTGTGAAGATTTCCACAGACCTGTGACTCTGAACATGCACACTTTCTAAGATTACATAAGAATACATTTATTATTGTTACAGTAACCTCAATGTTAGGGGTACGAAGCATGTGGCGAATACGATTTGATTTGGATGTGTTACTCATTTTAAGTGTTGCATAATACTGCTACATTATTTTGTAAGATAGCCTTAATTAAGAGCCTCAATATGGCAGCATATGTTCACCTGCTTATGCTGCAAACAACTGGAAGCCATTGGGCTTTGAAGATGTGTGCTGGAGAGGGCTTATCTGGACAGCATACACGCTGAGTGATAGAGTTCTAATGGTTGTATTGCTTGAAGTATTCGTGATAACTGACGTTAGTAGGTGGCACTATTTGCAGTCACGTGCTAATCGTTCACTAGTCTAGTACGCACTATAACCACCGAGTTGATGAGGGAAGCTTTCCATGGTGCTGAACTCAGAATGGAAGCACACCGGACGGGACATGATTTTTCACAATCCGAATTGATAAATCATTTTATCTCTTTCTACTAAATATACTGAATCTAACGATTAGGCACCGGGTTCCTCCACACATATTATCAAAAATAGATTACCAGTAGTGTTGACAACCGTTGAAATCAGTGGCGTATTATCGGGATATTCCCCTTATTGCCATTTTGGTTGGATACCCGATACAATTCCATATGTGGACCGGGGCTTTGATTGACTGTTTGACTCCCAATTGCAGCGCAGATTGTGGATTCTGTGAATGCAACGGATTGGAAGAAATCTGTGGAGGGCGTAGAGCATATTTCCCTCAATGACTGTATGATGGTCCTCCTACCCCCCCCAACACCGGATAGACCAGCCTCACAGCCACTGCCACCACCTACCCACCCCAAACCAAGGATGAAAGGAGGAACACATTGTATAGCGAGATAAGTGCAGACCATTGGATGGGCGTTCATATAGAGACCAATAGTGAAGCGTGCATCAGCCGCGAGACAAAATCTATATTTGCGAATATTATCAAACAACATACACATAGGCCTATTGACGGATCATGATTATTGACGCACTTTAATTAAAGTATTCTATATCGGACCATGGAATGTTCTTTGTCATGGACCTCGGGACTATTGATGTGCTTCGTTGCATGATATAGTAATGTTTTCATGAGTACACTGTTGTGGGTGGGATTGTGCTGCAAACGATTCAAAGCGTAGGCTATATGTTTATGGATTCGGGTACTCACACCGCGAGGCCCCATGGAACCTGCGACAAATGTGAATATGGTGCAGTAAACTTCGAGTAAAGGATGGTTATGAATGCGCGAATAAAATAGTGTCGGTACAAATAATAGAACAATAATGGAGGATTTTTGTTACGTGATAAATTGCATAGTGACTAAGCTTGCGCTGTAATGCGAAGTTTACATGGGTTTTGATATCGGCGCTGACAATATATTTCTGTGTGTCAACGTAAACATTTGGATTATCTTTGACTGAACATAACAGTGAGAGTTGTTAACCAAAGACTGGTTAGCTCTACATGGCTTGTCGTTATTTGGCGCGGGGGAATTTATTAAACATAATGCCTTCTCTTCGTTTTGCTAATCTGAACATTACGTTTTAATCTTAAAAACAGGAAAAGTAGTGCGTGCGTTTGGGCTTTGCGCTCCTCAGGAATCCTGCGATTTGTGTGATTGGCCAACATCAACATGCCCACCTCACGCTCGGGCGCCAGCCCCGTGGAATACTGGGTCGATGGATCGCGCAGAGATGTCTCCATGGAAGAGTTCTACACCATGGGTCCTGAACTGGGAAGGTAGAGTACTGAACTGTGCCTTTATTGACACCAATGTGTAAACACCACCAGCATCATAACTATCAAAAGGGTTGTTTCTGGTCATGTTCTGTAAAAACATACAGTATTATGAGTGGAATTCCATCCATTGGGATCTAGTTTTACATATTCATTTATGGCTATAGCTAAAGGGTTCATTTTGAAATACCATGTTTAAAATGTCAGTATTCATCTACTGTGTCTATCACATAGTTTAGATTTGATAGTCTGAGACAGACAGAACACACATTCATGTACAATTCATCCATTGCATGCCGAGTTCAGGCCATGGACAGCTCCTCCTGACAATTCACCTCCCATATTCTCACCTCATAAGTGGCCTAATAACATTATTGTCAAGACACATTCAACATGTCAACACACGATTTTCACTCTGTCAGAGATCTTCACTCTGTCAGAGATCTTCACTCTGTCAGAGATCTTCACTCTGTCAGAGATTTTCACTCTGTCAGAGATTTTCACTCTGTCAGAGATCTACACTCTGTCAGAGATCTACACTCTGTCAGAGATCTTCACTCTGTCAGAGATCTACACTCTGTCAGAGATCTACACTCTGTCAGAGGAGTAAACAGTCCAACATGTTTGCTATGGAAATAGACAATCATGGTAAACGGCTCAACATATGTCTTAATTATCACAGGACAACAGTGAAACGTGAGGGCATTAGTGCAAGTATGGAAAGGAAACTGGTGTTAAGACCCATTTTCTGAGGCTTTATATGGAATCTCTCATTCCCGTTACCTCTGAACCCTCCACTCCCCTCCGTCCATATGCTCTATGGCTTAAGTACGCTTTTACATCACGTCCAGATTGACAATGTCAACTTGTTAATATTTGTCCCTTGGAGTGAGAGTCAGTGGAGTGTTTGGAGGTCTGACTGTCAAATGGAGTGGTCATTGGAGCCCTTCTGTGCATTCATGCATTTGATGAGGTAATTTGGCAACAAGTGTAAACAACAGTATCCCACCATGTCAGAGAGACAGGTGGTCTGGACTCCTGACTGAAAACACCTGCACGCTGTAATTCCTGATTCACACTATAGGACAAAGCCAATCCAAGCCAAGCAGAGCTGTACTGGGCTGGCCTGGTTACACAGCCACCATAAAGTTGGTGGGACCGTGCTGGAAAGGACAATGTGTAAAGAGAACATCCAAACCAGCACAGTGCAGTTCGGATTGGCCCTGTAGAATGAGTCAGTCATAATGTTTCCATTGGACATAGCTGTGGAACAGGTAAAATCCTCAGAATGCATCTCTAATGCTGCCATGTCTGTTATACTACATCTCATTTCACTGTATTAACAGTTCTCTTCTCACCTGCAACTGCATAAAGGATGGGCACCAATTTTGTCACCAAATTCTGTGTGAGACTGAAAGGAGAGATCTCACTGTCAACAGTAAAACATAAACGGTATACCGAGCTCTCAAAAAGCTGGCTATACGTGCCTCTATAGGACTTAAATAGATAACACTGGACTAAAATCCAGTGATATGGTGATTACAAAATGTTGCTAGAATTAGCAGTAACAATTTTACACCAACAGTGCATATTGACTCAGAATCGGATGTTTACCGAATTAATCATCATCTGTGATCGGCATTTGATGATGTATCTACAGTTGGTAAATCGTTAGTCAACAATAGGCCCGTTCAGCCACAGGTACCGGCTTCATGCATGTATGCATACTGTACATAACCTACTCTCAGCTTCCCCCGGCCTCCCCATATAAGGGCATGCATAGTCGTTAGGTGTCTACTTTTCGAGGAGAGGTGTCCTGGTTGCCAAGGAGACCCTACAGCTATTAGAGTAGAGTCGAGAGGGCTGGGGATGATGCCTGGATTGTATTAGCAGGAGCAGGACAGCTGGAGATTCAGGGACTCATTTCCTAAGCAGGCCAGGGCACAGCGCTGTGTCCACATTGGGATACTAGCGAGGGGAAGTCTCAGATGTCTGCTGGCTGCTGCCAGTACTCATTATTACACTGTGTGGGTTTTACCATGACCTGCCTCTTAATAACCACCTAGTTCAGTTTTACGCAATTGACTTCCGACTCCGATTGACCAAAATACCAGTTGTGATAACGGTATTAAATAGTGATGAATTTACATATTTAAAGTATACCTGATGATGATATACCGGTATCAAATGTATTCTTAAATCCAAATACTATTTCCATAAGGTCTCTTCACATTGATATTTAAACACACTTTTATTTAGAACAAATATCCTTCATTGGTAAGATACCAGCGACAGATATGAACCAGTGGGACTCTTCTAAATCACGTACATTACATAGATACAGCACCAAAACACGGACTTAAACATAAGCATCTGTATGTGTGAGGTCACATGGGGTGCTGCAGTTCTCCTAGGCAACCCACAACTCAGCTGCTACTGGTGTGGCTGCTGCTTTAACTAGTTGGAAATATTAACGATATACACTGAGTGTACAAAACATTAAGGACACCTTCCTAATATGTGACCAACCGGCTCGATTCGGTCTTATGTAGCAACATAGCAACATTGAAATTGTGTTTTTTACATCGAAAAAAATGTGAGACTCAGAGCTAGAAAATAGTAAATCATACACTACAGTTGAGGAACAATGAGAAATTAATTCTGCTTTGGAAGTTGATAAACTTGTAACCCCACTTTTGAGAAAATGTCCCTTGAATGTTTTGGTACACCTACTGGAGAGCTCTGCTTTGTCTACAAACATTCAGCATCGTTCACACCCTCTTAAGCCTTAGCCGCACCCATCTCTTTAAAGATTCACATGTGAGGCCATGTACTAAACAACCAAGTATTTCAAGACTAAAGGCTGGTTTATACTACGTCTATCCACGTCTGCAGTAACATCATGAACATTCTATTGTCGTCCCACATCAAACTATTGTCGTCCCACATCAAACAGACTGTATGACATCAGTAGCCTGGTGGTCCAAAATAGCATATCTGGTGTATTTTAACACCAATAAACCCATCCGTTTATAAATGCATTCAGTAAATGTCAATCTAGCAAACCAGGCAACTAAAAGCAACTTTCTAAACAATGTTTTGGTTAGTTTCTAGCTTGTTAGCTAACTAGCTGATGTTATGTTAGCTGGCTAGGCAGTGCAAATAATGACTACCGGTATATCATAGCTGACAAGGTCTTAACTTTAGCAAATTTTTATTAATTATTACAGGAAAATAAACTTACAACATCATTTACAAGTTAATGGCGAGCTAATTACAGAAAATAGCTTACGGTTGTGAGTGTGACAAAATAAAAGCAGGGCATTCTACAGGAGAATTTTAGAACTTGGACACTGTCTCGTTGGCCTAACGTTATATCTTAATTTGACTTTGGTGCAGGTCATGTTGTTCTTCACATTACCGTCTCTGGTAAACACACACTATATCAAATAAAATCTAAGTTTATTTGTCACATGCACAGGATACAGAATGTGTCAACGGTACTGTGAAATGGTTACTTGCATAGTGGAGTCTTTTGTTTAGACATGTAGCTAGCTAGCTAGCTAAACAATGAACCATAATCCCAACTCATAACGTTACTACCATGCATGAATCTGCAGGTAGCTAAAGCTAACCAACTAGGTTCAATGTTAGCTACCTAGCTAACATTAGGCTATAACTAGCAATGCAAAATGGCTTTCTAAGATACAAATAATATTATTATACAGATCATACACATAACGTTAGCTAGTGAGCCAGCCAGCTAACATTAGCTAGCTAGCTAACAGTACACTTTAACTTGAAATGAAAATACTTTCTAACAAAATTAGAAATGTATAATATCTGAAAATGTAGCTAGCTAGACTCTCTTACCCGTATACATGGATGAACGCTTTTCCCTCTCTGTCACAGATGCCATGGTTGCCCTTAGTTTGAAGATGTAATCCGGAGACACAATGGTTTTATACAACCGCCTTCTGTGTGTTCTGTTTTCAACTCCCTCCGCATATTTGCAATCAAATGCCAGAATGTTCTCCATCTACATAGCACTCATTCTCTGCTTCCACTGGGCATTCCACTGACTTCAAAACTCGGTCATCTTCTTCTGTGACAAAAACACTGTTGATTGCTGTTTAATGTCTGGTTCAGTGAAAATGTTTTTATCTAAATCAGGGATTTCCTCATCGTCTGATTATTTTCAGAGTCAGCATGGCACGATCGTCCTCCAGAAAGTGGAGAGCATTAGCAACAATTTTGCAGTTCTTTGTGAGAGCTTTCAAAAAGCCACATTAGAAAGGATTACCTACACATACAGAGCAGCTCATGTTATAGACAGAAGCATGCTACATGGAAGACCAATCCGAACTCATCTCTCGGGCATGTCCAGCCCATCCATTTTGCCCTCAGAACAGATTTCGTCGGGGCATGGATTCAACAAGGTGTCGAAAGCGCTCCACAACGCCATGTTGATTCCAATGCTTCCCACAGTTGTGTCAAGTTGGCTGGATGTCCTTTGGGTGGTGGACCATTCTTCATACACACAGGAAACTGTTGAGCTACCTACCAGCGTTGCAGTTCTTGACACAAACCAGTGCACCTTGCACCTACTACCATACCCCGTTCAAAGGCACTTAAATCTTTTGTCTTGCCTATTCACCCTCTGAATGACACACACACAACCCATGTCTCAATTGTCTCAAGGCTTATAAATGATTCTTTAACCTTTCTCCTCCCCTTCATCTACACTGAATGAAGTGGATTTAACACGTGACATATATAAGGGCTCATAGCTTTCACCTGCATTCATCTGGTCAGTCTATGTCATGGAAAGAGCAGGTGTCCTTAATGTTTTGTACACTCAGTGTACATTTGGCCAGGGAATTATCTCTAGATTTCCAAGTAGATTTCAAAGCAACAGACAACACAAGACAGCCCAGTCACAAATCAACAGATTACTCATGGTTTGAGCTCATACTTAGAGCTACCCTCTGCTCGCTCATGTAATGGTGTCATGGCTCTGAATAGCTTTTCCCTCTACAATGACTTTTATATCCATCTTTGCCATAAGAATGTGGATGGACATCTAAGGGCTCACCATTGACACTCTACATTGGCCACATGTTACATGGAGTTGTCATTGTAATGCTTTAGATGGAGGTCAGCTTAAACGTTATTACATAGTTTGTTTATCACTGAATTAAGTAATTACATGTAACAATCTGTTGTTCTTGATTTACTCTGTGTATGACTAAACGTGCTTATAATAAAATGGTTTATACATATATGTATTTACTTATGTTGATATGAGCAAATTACATAATACTTACAAACAATGAAATAATGATTCATAAGCATGAGCAGAGCTAAAATGCTGAATCATTGCACTATGGAGAGACAACCATATGATCATAGTTGTTGATGTGGATTGATTGTTCTTCTTGCCAGGGGGGCTACGTCAGTGGTGTTTCGCACTGAGGAGAAGCAGACACAGAAGCCCTATGCTGCAAAGGTCCTGAAGAAGACTGTGAGTCCTTCTTTTGGCATTTTGAACAGCTGAGTTAGACTATGTATAATATCATATTAATGCACTCGTCTCATTCATTCCATTTCAGATTGACAAGAAAATAGTGCGGACTGAAATTGGAGTTCTGCTGCGACTTTCCCACCCAAATATTGTAAGCGTTTACAGTTTTCTTTTTAAACGTTATTTTTTAAATATTTTTTTAAATATCTGAGACACCACTAAAAAAAAATGTAAAACCCTTTTCTAAGCCTCACCATAATTGACATGAACAATAGTGGTGACTTGTTGTTGGACACTAGTAACAAAAATGTTTTGATATACACTGCTGAGTATGCAGACCATGGACAAACTGGGCATTTTCAGCTTCCAGGAATTGTGTACAGATCCTTGCTACATGGGCCGTGCATTATCATGCTGAAACATGAGGTGATGACGGTGGATGAATGGCACGACAATGGGCCTCAGGATCTTTTCATGGTATCTTTGTGCATTCAAATTGCCATCGATAAAATGCAATTGTGTTTGTTGTCCGTAGCTTATGCGTGACCATGCCATAACCCCACCGCCACCATGGGGCACTCTGTTCACAACGTTGACAACAGCAAACCACTTCCCCACATGATGCTATACATGCTGTCTGCCATCTGCCAGGTATAGTTGAAACCGGGACTCACCTGTGAAGAGCACACTGCAAGACCCTGGTAAGGACGACAAGCACGCAGATGAGCTCCCCTAAGACGGTTTGTGGAGAAATTCTTCAGTTGTGCAAACCCACAGTTTCATCAGCTGTTCGGGTGGCTGGTCTCTGACAATCTCGCAGGCGATGAAGCCAGATGTGGAGGTCCTGGGCTGGCGTGGTTACACGTGTTCTGCGGTTATGAGCACGGTTGAACGTACTGACAAATGATCTAAAACGACATCGGAGGCGGCTTATGGTAGAGAAATTAACATGAAATTCTCTGGCAACAGCTCTGGTGGACATTCCTGCAATCAGCATACTAATTGCACGCTCCTTCAAAACTTGAGACATCTGTGGCATTGTGTTGTGTGACAAAACTACACATTTCAGAGTGGCCTTTTATTGTCCCCAGCACAAGGTGCACCTGTGTAATGATCATGCTGTTTAATCAGCTTCTTGATATGCCACACCTGTCAAGTGGATGGATTTGAGAAAAACAAGCTTTTTGTGAGTATGGAACATTTCTGGGATTTTTTTATTTCAGCTCTAACATCGGACCAACACTTTATATGTTGCGTTTATATTTTTGTTAATTGTATGTTGTTTTATTAACTATTTATAAGAGCATGATTGAAATGAACATTAATGGTGACTTCTTCTTTCTGGTAGCATTAATATTGTTGATATGTTATCTTGTGTTTTTCCAACATTTAGTGTTTTTCTGCCTCATCTTCCTCTCATCTTCCTCAGATCCGCCTGAAGGAGATTTTTGAGACCGAGACAGACATCGCCCTCATCTTGGAGCTGGTGACCGGAGGGGAACTCTTTGACAGGTGATTACGCCCAAAATATATCACCCCTATGACCCTGTCTAATCCTCAAATCCTTGCTGAAATTGGTTTCAATTTGGCGGGGCCAGAGGTGGAACCAGTGGCCTCATGCGATCCCCCCGTTCCATTTCCCTGCTTTGTCATTAGCAGACATGTATGACACTGGTTTTATTAAGATGCAGAGTATAAAAGAATTAGAAAATGAAATTTGTAATGGCCCTCACCAGCACTGTTACCAAGGAAACGATTAGAAGTCTGTTTGGAGCACAGGCCCCACCCAATCTGTAGAACTCATTATGAATATTACGCAATATCATAGACCGTTTCTCTACTGTTCTGTTTTATTTTGATATAATAGCACTGTAAAGAAATGAAAACACTATTTCATCTCTTTATCCTCCTATCACCTTATAGCTTTAGCAGTAACAACTGCCTACAATTCTCTCCATGTTTTCTGACTTTCACAGAGTTAAGAATTTAATCATCTCTCAAAGTGGGGCATTTGAACTCCGTGTAACATTTTGACTCCCTGTCCGTTTGTCTCTTTCTGCTCTTTCAGGATTGTGGAGAGAGGGTATTACAGCGAGAGAGATGCTGCCCACGTCATCAAGCAGATTCTGGAGGCAGTGGCGGTAAGAGATGTGATTGAATGGCCACTGATGAGCTGTTGAGTAGGACTGTGCCTTATGAAATCAAATGCCTTGGAATTTAGAATGACTTCTTAGATGCACATCACGCCTCTATGCAGGGAAGAGAGAGATGCTGCTGCTGCTTCGTGTCTTGTCTTTCAGTATGATTGCATCATTTGGCTTCAATAGAAGACAGGTCAACATCGAGCTGAGGGAGACTTTTCAGTGATGATGTTTTGAGAAAGCTTGTTCAATCGAGACGGTCTCTTATCCTTAGGAAAATTATAGGAAAATACACATACTTTAAAGCTTAAAGTTACATTTGTTTCAAGTTTGCTCTTATCCATGGGCTATTGTGTCCAGTCACTGCACTGAATTATGAGACTTAACTGTACACTTACTTTGAGTCATAATCACATTTCATCTTAAAGGTCAATATGTTCAGATTGTTATTTTCGGTGTGGGCCATTATGTGCAACTGCAATCACTGCACTTAACTTGCAGCCGGCATTGAGGGGTGTTTCAGGCAGAATGATACCTGAACAAATGTTTTGGGGTTTAGGACTTGGCAATGGCATCAATGAATATCAACCAGAGGAATAGTGTTCGAGCCTGTATTGTAATCCCATTATACATGCAGCTACAGTAGAGGCTTGGCTGCACACACACACACCCACTATGTTTCTCTGGGTGGTAGATATGGGTCAGATGTGTCATCAGCCTCAGTTTGAGGAATGGCAGATAGGTGTGTGTGTGTGTGAGTGTACGTGTGTTTGAGTGACTCTACGCACGCGTGTGTATCCGTGTGCATGTGTGTTTAGTGCGCCGCAAGTGTGAAATAATCCTCTCAGAGAGCCATCAAACCCCCCCCACACACTCTTAATCTTCTGACTAAGAGAGGGAGCAGGGATGTGGGCTGCCTGTTATGTAACAGTGAGTATGTGTCTGTCTGACAACCAGGCCGCTGCCGTCCGGCCCATTAGAACACTGCTTTTGGTTTCTAAAGCATTCTTAACACTGGTGGCTGTGTGGCGGTGGGAAACATTTAATCCACGTTTGCTTGTTCCGTGCGCTTTTAATCTGGAGTAAGGGTTCATCATTTGTTTATGATTGTGCGTGCGTGCGTGCGTGCGTGCGTGCGTGCGTGCGTGCGTGCGTGCGTGCGTGCGTGCGTGCGTGCGTGTGTGTGTGTGTATTGAGGCATGTGAGAGTGACAGAGAGAAGGGGCAATGCAGAGTTCACGTTTTTTTGTTTTGTTTATGTGTGAGTGGACAAGCAAAACCACTCATAGTCTTTCAGTTATTTTCCCCTCACTGCTTCATCTCATAGTTAATCACCTCAGAGCTACTTTTACCGTCATGTTTACCTTCAGTGTATATGCACTGCATGTTCCCTATACACAGGAAACTACCAAAATATAGGAAACACTTGAGTAAATGAAGGATACAAAGTATATTGAAAGCCGGTGCTTCCACACAGGTGTGGTTCCTGAGTTAATTAAACAATTAACATCCCATCATGCTTAGGGTCATGTAAAAAAATGCCCAGTTATTTATGATTATTTTGGCTACCATGGCTAGAAGAAGAGATCTCAGTGAATTTGAAAGAGGGTTCTCAAAGGAGCATAGGGGGTTTAAAAGATGTCTCTGTGTGTCTTAGTTACCAGAAGTCAACCCAATTGAACACTTATGGGAGATTCTGGAGCGCTGCCTGAGACAGCGTTTTCCACCACCATCAACAAAACACCAAATTATGGAATTTCCATTTGGCATTTTGCCTCTGTGCGTAGGCCATTCCATAGGGATATATAGTGCATTCGGAAAGTATTCAGACCCCTTCACTTTTTCCACATTTTGTTACGTTACAGCCTTTAATCCTAAAATGGATTAAATTGTTTTTTTTCTCCTCTCATTAATCTACACACAATACCCCATAATGACAACGCAAGATTGTCTTGGCTGTGTGCTTAGGGTCGTTGTCCTGTTGGAAGGTGAACCTTCACCCCAGTCTGAGGTCCTGAGCGCTCTGGAGCAGGTTTTTGCTCTGTAGGGATATGCAGCAGAACCAGTAGGTTGTTACTTGTGACTCATATACACGTGCAGGAGCATTTTTAATGACAGCAAGCCGATATAGATGTCTAGCACTGACATTGTTTTACAATATCACCTATAAATCCATGAAATCATACTTCTTTTTCTGTAGATGAAATATGCCTATTTAATCAAGCCTCCATGAGTCCGCAACATTTTCCCTTAAATCTAAAAGAAATGTGCCCAGAAATCTTTCAACATGATTCATGCTTTAGTTTGTGTATAAGGAATCACCATAGAGATCAAGGTGTTCTGTACTGTATCTAGCAGGCTGGTCCTGATTCTCACTGTTTTTTTTGTCGTCTCGTTAAAAAACAACATCTGTCCAGAGCCCAGGCACACAAACTTAATTAACACAGCTCGACACCGCTATGAGTCATGGGTGTACTTTGGACCCTCCCCATCCAGCCAAGCTAGCGTTCTGCAGCGCAGAGCCAGCGCTAATGGTAGCTGATTCTCTGATTTACGACCTTTCCCCCAGGCAGACAGAGCCGGAGCATCTCAGGAGAGATGGGTTCAAAAGGTTCTGAGCGGGGACCCATCAATAGACAGTCTGGCAGGGGAGTGAATAAAGTTTTCCATTAGAACAAATAGCAGTCAGGCCAGGCACTTAGCGCCGATGCTAACTAACTAATGGCAGACCCAGGGCGTAACCACAGGCTTTCTCGGAGACGTCGCTGGCTAATTTCCCAGAATGAGTCCCGGCGTTCGCAGCCGGGAAGGGAAGTGTGCGGTAATGACAAGTGAGCATGGCGCTGCGTGGGTGTTGTAAGCCGCCCCAGTAGGCCTCAGCGGGTAGTCACCGTGGAAACTGGGCAAATATTTTGACTAGGTCATTTAGAAGTCTCCTCATACGGCCTCTCTGGGTGGCTGATGAGGCCCACTGTATAGATGTACCTATACTGGAGAGGTCCTGACCTTAGCACAATCATGATGATGACTGTTCAAATGACAGACCTTATGAAGACCCAGTGGTGGAAAAAGTACTAAATTGTCATACTTGAGTAAAAGTTAAGATACCTTAATAGAAAATGACTCAATTAAAAGTGAAAGTCACCCAGTAAAATACTAGTTGAGTGAAGAAAAATCAGGATCCAGAACAAGGAGGCTACAGGAGTGAAAGCTGTGTGTATTTTGTGTGACAAACAAGATTGAAATATAATTTTTTGCCTGTTTGGAACAGTGTAAAAAAACACTAAATCTCATTATAAGTAATACCAGTCTGTTCTAACGCCCCCAAAATTGTAAAGCCTTTATTACAGCATAGCAAAGATTAAAAACAGCCAAATCTGTGAAATTGCTTAATCCAACATTTTGTCTTTGCATGAGGCTTGGTGCTCAACAGAAGCAGGATCTGTTTTATTTCTGTAGATATATATGGATGATTTATAAAGCCAGGCACATTGAACAGTTTGGCTATTGATTATAGACCTAATTAAGTTGGGGTTTGCACTCTCCTTACATTTCTTAGGCAAAGTCCTATTCGCACGGGACATGGATTACCACAGAACGTTGGTAATGTAATTATTACCCCAGAATGTCCAAAGATTCGGACAGGATTCGTTTTTTCCAAACTGCCCCCTGTAATTCTTTTTTTTTTTTAATAAACTGACAGTTATGAACGAAGCCTTGAGGTTTTTTTTCTATGCGTGAATATATTTCATCAAGTATAGGCGATAACAGGGCTACACTGAAAACTCCAGCTTGGTTCCCAAATTTCTGAACCAAACCATCTTTGGTATAGTGTCGCCATAATATTTGAATTGAGGAAGTGTTATCATAATCATTAGGATATTTTAGCGATCCGCAGTAGACGTCCTAAATGCCCCCCAGTCTTCAGATGTGAGCTAAATAGTGCACTTGCACTTGAGATGGGTTTTAAGGCTATGGATGCAAAAGTGAACTGATCATTTCCAAACGTTCAGTGGCGGAACTAGAGTTTTATACATGGGGTGGCCAGGGGGTGGCGAAGGGGGTGGCCAAGGGGGTGACCATGGGGCGGCCAGGGGGGTGGCCAAGGGGGTGGCCAAGGCTACTTCAGGGGTGAAAGCTATGATTGCTGATTAGAGGTAGAAGTGATATTTCACTTAACCCAGAGTTCTTCAATGTGGCAGATAGTGTTAAAAGGGTTGTATGCTGGGGTTAATTCACTAGAATTCTTTAACATACTATGAATAGTCAGTGTCTCTACCTCGGAACTGCAGCTCAATTTCTTTCTTTCTTTCTTTCTCACACACACACACACACACACACACACACACACACACACACACACACACACACACACACACACACACACACACACACACACACACACACACACACACACACACACACACACACACACACACACACACACAAATATTCTCTCTTCTTCTGTATGTTCTTCTTCTTCTTCTGTGTCTCGCAACCAACGTTAAAATTCTCTCTTCCTCGTCCTCGATTTGAAAAATGCGCCGCCGAACGTCAAAATAAATGCTTCTTTCAACTAGAGGTGAAATGAGATGTCAATCAGCATCAAACTGCCAGTAGTGAATGAAACCCCGGACACCACTCTGTCTCCGCCCCTGCAAACGGTTAGGTCAGTTGTATGCTGCTTTGCGAGCTATTAACAGCAAGGATTACATTAAATAGGCGCAATATTTTTTACTTATTGAATATTGGCAAATGAGTAAGTAAAAAAATGTTGCGCTTATTTAATGTAATGTAAAGAATGAGCAACACCTGTCAAACCAAGACATTTCTCACAAAACACATGTCGATTCCCACGGGACTAGTATTATCATAGAACCTTGGAGTTCGCCAAAAAACAGTAGGTTATTCTGGCTGGAATTGTTACTCTCCTGCCATGTACAAATTGCCGCCATGGAAGATTCGGACGGGACTAAAATGACAGATGTGGTGTTTTGTGCTTGTGCTCATAATTACATTACCCGACCACCCCCAGTATACTAATCCCGTCCGAATAAGGCTTTAGGCTGTTTCCTCGTCTCTGCTGCTGCTGCCTTCACTACATTGTTCTCAATCCCAATATGCTGGTTCAATTTGCTATTATGCACATAGCAACATAGGGAAAGTCGTCAATTCTACGGCACATTGAAGATTATGCTTCAGAACCACGGACAGCAACCATATCCAACGCGGGAAAAGCGCATTTGTTATAAAATAATATTCGATTTATTAGTGTTGCACCATTATTTTTACATAATATAACCACATACAATTTCAGTATCACGTCTTAGAGTGATGGACTGTGCCATCCCCGTGGTCCCCGCAATGATTTAGTCTACTGCGACAGGCACGAATCAGACAGCTGACTTGTGCACCATGAAAATAATATATATTTTTTGACTGCTCGACTAAAGAAATGTTGGTTGACCAACAGCCTATCGACCAAACAACTAAATGGGGTCAGCCCTAGTTTTTTTTATGATACTTTTTACCCCCTTTTCTCCCCAATTGGTAGTGTGTGAATTGGACAATTTTCCAGTCAAAATGTAACAAGTACTTTTGAGTGTCAGGGAAAATGTATGGAGTAAAAATTACATTATTTTTCTAGGAATGTAGTAAAAGTTGGCAAAAATAAAAATTGTAAAGTAAAGTACAGATCCCCCCAAAAAACGACTTAAGTAGTACTTTAAAGTATTTTTACTTAAGTACATTACACCACTTTGAAGACCTGGCTGGTCGAAACAGCTGTTGCCAATAAACCACATGGGAGAATTGACTAATGTACAGAGATCTTTTTACTGTCCTAATGAGTGTTCTGTAACCATGTAATGAGGATATTAGGAGCCTGGCCAGGCCAGTTCACTGCCTTGCACTGTGGCCTAGCTAAGCCAGCTCCATCATGATCGAATTACTCCACCAAAAACCCAGAACATGCAAGGACACAAACACAGACATATTACCAAACTTGTATAAACTACAAACTTGCCACAAATAAAAGATTGTGGAAGATGATCAGTGAGGTAATGGTGTATTGATAGGGGAAAACATAGGGGTTCAACAATCAACAGTCCAGAGAGCAACATTTAAATAACTGAAAACCTTAGACGTACCTGAACCTCTGGCTGATTCTTTGAATGGAAGAAAAACAAGATCTAGTTAATAATCCAACAGAAATCTAAAATGCCATTATCAAGACCGTATATTAACACATTCTATTCATAGTTCCATAATTACATTTTTTTGTAGGAGCAATGTTTCCTTTAAATTTCACTCTATGCTTTCATGGTATAGTTAGAAAACGAGTCCAGTAGTCATAGTTGGAACTCTCTTGACTCTTGAGTGACAGGGAGGATGTTAGGGAGGATGTTAAGAGCAGATAAAGAGCCTCTGAGCTACTGCAGCAATGGGCCCCATCTGTTGAGTCTATTTTAGATCAGGGGCTGCTCATTTACAGTTTAAATTAAATTAAATGATGCCCTGATTGGTCTGAATCCCTCAGGTACCACAGCAATTCTCTCCTCAAGCTACGATCTGTTTGACCTGCTCTCTGTTCTTCAAGGTTCAATGCCCGAACAGATCTGTCATCTAGTCCACACACACGTTATCGTTGACTTTAACTAAAATGGACTTGTTCTCTTGGTAGAAGTGTGCCGAGTTAAAAAGGGCCTGTCTTTCTTAGGACATTTAGCTTTTTTGTACTCAACTACAACTTCAACTCCATATTTATAGGTGGCAGAACTTGTTTCCAGCTGCATAACTGTGATGCCCTTGAACAGTACATTGGATGACCTAGTTAACTGTAACTAGGGCTGTAGCAATACATTTTGATACCACGTACAGCAAGGGTGTCCAGACTTATCTGCAAAGGAACAGTGTGGGAACAGGCTTTACTCCAACCAATGTAGCATTGTATTAAGACTCATTCAGAGGTAAATCATGTTGTATCCTTGAGTATCAATCCAGTATTGAATCATAGTTCTGTCAGATGATTAGAAACTTATTGATTTCCATTCTGTAGAGGCTTGACTCAGTTAAACAGTATCCCTGTCCCTGAGCTCTGCTGGCCTGTACTGTGGGGGAGGGCTAGAGAAGGTGGCCTCTTATGATCCCACATATTGTATTACATGACTGAAAAGGTTTACTTAGAAACTTATCTGTCCCCATTTTGAAAAACTGAAAGCGAAATGCTAATGGTAAAAATAGATAATTTCTTCTAATTGTTGTTGTGTCATTTTAGAAGGTCATTCCAAACTCTAGTACTGGTTGTGACAGGCCGACTTGTCCATATGAACTGATAAGGTCATGTCAACATGTCACCCAGGGTGTGTTTTGCGGCATTTTGTTTGCTTACTGTGGCCGTAATTTTACATTTAAATTTGGGTCATTTAACAGATGCTCTTATCCAGGGCGACTTACAGTCAGTGCATTCAACTAATGTTGCAACTGTTTTGTTCTCTTTTGTTTTTGCCACAGTATTTACATGACAATGGGGTGGTGCACCGTGACCTGAAACCAGAAAACCTTCTGTACGCTGACCTCTCTTTGGATGCCCCGCTTAAGATTGGTAACTACATGTACCTGTAGGCTGTTACACAACTGACACCTTCCTAGATAAACGGACTGTCTCCTAGATAAACGGACTGTCTCCTAGTTAAACTGACTGTCTCCTAGTTAAACTGACTGTCTCCTAGTTAAACTGACTGTCTCATAGATAAACTGACTGTCTTATAGATAAACTGACTGTCTCATAGATAAACTGACTGTCTCATAGATAAACTGACTGTCTCATAGATAAACTGACTGTCCCCTAGTTAAACGGACTGTCTCATAGATAAACTGACTGTCTCATAGATAAACTGACTGTCCCCTAGTTAAACTGACTGTCTCCTAGTTAAACTGACTGTCTCCTAGTTAAACTGCCACCTTCCTAGATAAACTGACTGTCTCCTAGATAAACCGACTGTCTCCTAGATAAACTGACTGTCTCATAGATAAACTGACTGTCTCATAGATAAACTGACTGTCTCATAGATAAACTGACTGTCTCATAGATAAACGGACTGTCCCCTAGTTAAACGGACTGTCCCCTAGTTAAACTGACTGTCTCCTAGATAAACCGACTGTCTCCTAGTTAAACTGCCACCTTCCTAGATAAACTGACTGTCTCCTAGATAAACCGACTGTCTCCTAGATAAACCGACTGTCTCCTAGATAAACCGACTGTCTCCTAGATAAACCGAATGTCTCCTAGATAAACCGAATGTCTCCTAGATAAACCGACTGTCTCCTAGATAAACCGACTGTCTCCTAGATAAACCGACTGTCTCCTAGATAAACCGACCGTCTCCTAGATAAACCGACCGTCTCCTAGATAAACCGACCGTCTCCTAGATAAACCGACCGTCTCCTAGATAAACCGACCGTCTCCTAGATAAACTGACGTTACATCTGTTGGGGACATTAGGTATACTGTATAAGGCATATGAGGAACAATTCTTCTGGTGCGCTTTTTTGCGTTACTGATTATTTGGTCTAATCTCGATTTCGCAGGGTGGAGTCGGGGATCTGGACTTTTGATATAGTATGAGTGACTTGGTTTACTACTGTATTTCCTGTTATTGATGTCCATTCCATTATTCCTAAGTAATAGTTAGGTAACAACATGAACTATCCCTCTGTATCATAAAGAACATGTAACATGAATGATAAAACTATTAAAGATGATGAGGCCAATGCTCGTCTCATCCTTTCAAATGTACACTGAGTGTACAAAACATTAGGAACTCTTTCCATGACATAGACCGGTGTCCATGACATAGACCGGTGTCCATGACATAGACTAGTGTCCATGACATAGACTGGTGTCCATGACATAGACTAGTGTCCATGACATAGACAGGTGAATCCAGGTGAAAGCTATGATCCCTTATTGATGTCACTTTTTAAATCCACTTCAACCACTGTAGATGAAGCGGAGGAGACAGGTTAAAGAAGGATTTTTAAGCCTTGAGACAATAGAGACATGGATTGTGTATGTGTGCCATTCAGAGGGTGAATGGGCAAGACAGAAGATTTAAGTGTATTTGAACGGTGTATGGTAGTAGGTGACAGGCGCACCACTTTGAGTGTGTCAAGAACGACAACGCTGTTGGGTTTTTCATGCTCAATAGTTTCCCATGTGTATCAAGAATGGTCCACCACCCAAAGGACATCCAGCCATGGTCCAGCATCCCTGTGGAACACTTGACACTTTGTAGAGTCCATGCCCTGATGAATTGAGGCTGTTCTGAGGGCAAAAGGGGAAGCAACTCAATATTAGGAAGGTGTTACAATGTTTTGAACACTCAGTGTATAATACTAACACTAAACCATTATCTGATCTTCACAGCTGACTTTGGTCTCTCAAAGATAATAGATGAGCAAGTTACCATGAAGACGGTGTGTGGCACGCCTGGATACTGCGGTGAGTTATAAATTGACAGATATATCCTAATGTGAATACAATTGTAGGATTAGGGTCGCCTGGTGTGTTGAGTCACATTCCCGCAGTGTTTATTGATTGGTGCTTCCCATTGAACCATAACAAAACAAATTGCAAGGTCACACTAATGAAAGGAAATAGAGACCACAGTGTGACTTTAAAAGGGGCAACCTGGCTTGGAAATATTGACATATATTATTATATAGACACAGACATTGTGAGATTGATATCAGTCCAATGAATCATCTTCAACCACAACAAAGCAAATTGTTGGGGCGCACTATAATATTTGTAAAAAATATATATATATCAAATGTAATATGAGATGGATGAAAGGGATAAAACACAGAAAGTGAATGGGGTCACGGGGAAAGGAACAGCTGCCTCCAGGTGCGTATGTAGTCTGGAGGCTGCAGCACTACCACTAGACCAGCCCCGGGATCAGGGCCGAAATGTTTCATGGAGGTGCAGCTTTCAAGGAAATAACATTCATAGTTCATAGTGTGTTTATCAGGATGAGCTGTCCTGTGTGGGAGCTGACAGCCGGCTCTCACTCTCTCCCTCGCCATCCCTCCCTCCCCGTGTCTCACCCTGCAGCTCCAGAGATCCTCAGAGGCAATGCCTATGGTCCTGAAGTGGACATGTGGTCTGTGGGAGTGATCCTGTACATCTTGTGAGTTAAAAGAAACTACACTTTAAAATCTTGCCCAATATCTGCATGTACTCCGTGGGTAGCTGGCAATTTGATGACAAATTGAAGTCCTCTCATCACAGTATTGCAGCTAATGTAACTTTAGATATTCCCCTTTCTCCTATGGATTCTGGATGTAATATGCAAGTCTATTAGAGAGGTCTCTTGCCTGAAAGTATCCCGTATCTGTCTTTAAATCAAGTGAGAGTGGTGAAACAAATAAATCATTCAAGGGAAATGTTGCCTCTCCCCTCAGGTTGTGTGGGTTCGAACCATTCTTCGATCCGAGGGGAGACCAGTACATGTACAGCCGCATCCTCAACTGCGACTATGAGTTTGTCTCCCCCTGGTGGGACGAGGTCTCCCTCAACGCGAAGGACTTGGTGGGTTCCACCGTTTACTTCAAACAGAGGCTTTTATTATGAAAAACACTTATACTGTATTTGAAGGTCTGCTTATAAACATTATTGCTTTCTTTGACAATTATGTAAATGTATGTACAAAGGCTGTTTTGTTATTGATTACAATATCTTTTAATACTTGGGGCTCTATTTTTGACTGGCGTTAAGGCTGCGCTAGTTTCAAACGCATGTTTTTTGGCAACTTTGACCTGTTATGCCTTGATCACACAGACAGCGTCATTGCATTTTGGTACACCAGAAGTACATTCATTTCCAATGGAACGCTGCGTTAGCTTTGCAGCATTGTGTTACAACATTGCGTTGCAGTATGGTGTGGTGCGTACGTTGGATTTATTGAATGTATGTGTCAGGAACGGAAACGGTGATGCCGCGTATCATTTTGCGCAGTGATGCTGTCGGTGTGATTGAGGCATTACAGCCAGGCATTTGGTATTTCACCTATCTTATATCAGCTCGCTGGTGCTCAGATGGGAGGGGTGGGAACATTTGAGGTGTGTCCTTACAGGGGCGGCAGGTAGCCTCGAGGCTAGAGCGTTGGGCCAGTAACTGAACGGTCGTTGGTTGGAATACCGGAGCTTGCTGTGCTCTTGAGCGAAGCACTTAACCCTAATTGCTCCAGGGTCACTGTGCAGTTGTGACCCCACTCACTGCGGTTGTCTCAGTGGGAGTTGGGATATGCAAGAAACACACTTGTATTTAACAGAAAAAATAAAAGCACCCCGCTAATAATAAAAATGTGATCCAAAGTACTAATTTCAGGCAGTGCATGTATCCTACACCCTCCATCCCATCGAGACATGAGAACCTTGGTTAATACCGGTGAACCTAGTATTTAGAAGTCATTTTCATGTAACAATTGCTTGTTTTTTGTTTTATATGTTCAAAATCCAAGCCCTCCGTAGACTACCCATACTCAATAACGAAGGCTGGTTCAACAGCAATGCATTGTCTTTTTTCTTCTGGTGATTTTATGATATCAATGCACTTTACATGCATTTATTTTTGTTGTAAAAAAAAAAAAGATTGTTTTTGGTTCAATTTTATTAAGAGCAAACTTATTAGAATGATTCACCATCCTGGTTTTATGGCGAGAACATCCGTGGCATGCATGCAATTCAACTTCTGGAGAAATGTGAATGTGACCTGTAAAATGGTTCCAATATGACCCTTCATAGTCTTTGTTGTTTTAATAGTATATGCCCACAAGGAGAAATGATGGTGCCTGTAAGTGTATTTAGACAGCCAATTTAAAACAAGTTGTTTTGTCAAATTTGATTAGAATTATTGGCTCTCTTTTCAGGTCTTATCAATATTTAATTTAATCTTGCTTATTGACAACATTTGGCATGTCCATGCCCAGCCTAATGCAATTTACTGTAGGCCTAGCACATATATCAGTGTGAATGCTATGTACAGTACCAGTAAAACGTTTAAGAACACCTACTCATTCAAGGGTTTTTCTTTATTTTTACTATTTTCTACATTGTAGAATAATAGTGAAGACATCTAAACTATGAAATAACACATATGGGTTCATGTAGTAAACAAAAAAGTGTTAAACAAATCTAAATATATTTTATATTTTTCAAAGTAGCCACCATTTGCCTTGATGACAGCTTTGCACACTCTTGGCATTCTCTCAACCAGCTTCACCTGGAATGCTTTTCCAAAAGTCTTGAAGGAGTTCCTACATATGCTGAACACTTGTTGGCTGCTTTTCCTTCACTCTGCGGTCCAACTCATCCCAAACCATCTCAATTGGGTTGAGGTCGGGTGATTGTGGAGGCCAGGTCATCTGATGCAGCACCATCACTCTCCTCCTTGGTCAAATAGCCTTTACACAGCCTGGAGGTGTGTTGGATCATTGTCCTGTTGAAAAACAAATGATAGTCCCACTAAACGCAAACCAGATGGGATGGCGTATCGCTGCAGAGCGCTCAGAGTAGCCATGCTGGTTAAGTGTGCCTTGATTTCTAAATAAATCAGTGTCACAAGCAAAGCACCATCACACCTCCTCCTCCATGCTTCACGGTGGGAACCACACATGCGGAGATCATCCGTTCACCTACTCTGCATCTCACAAAGACACAGCGGGTGAAACTAAAAATGGGACTCATTAGACCAAAGAACAGATTTCCACCGGTCTAATGTCCATTGCTTATATTTCTTGGCCCAAGCAAGTCTCTTCTTATTGGTGTCCTTTAGTAGTGGTTTCTTTGCAGGAATTCGACCATGAAGGCCTGATTCACGCAGTCTCCTCTGCACAGTTGATGTTGAGATTTGTCTGTTACTTGAACTCTGTGAAGCATTGATTTGGACTGCTTTTGATTTGTTAACACTTTCTTGGTTACTACATGATTCCATATGTGTTATTCATAGTTTTGATGTCTTCACTATTATTCTACACTATTAAGAAAAACCCTGGAATGAGTAGGTGTGTCCAAACCTTTGACTGGTACTGTATACATTTTCATATTGAAGCCATGCAATTGCTTAGAACAATGTGGACTGCAAACAGGTTCAAGTTAACGCATTTAGCAAAGATGGGATAGGTCTTCATTTTGTTCATTTGTTTCTGTAAGCTATTTAACAAACTATAATGGACTAACATTGGAATTGATTACAAGGCAATACATAAATGACCGTAAATACACAACTTGACACAACCACATATTTAGCCATGGAGCATGTTCTGATTGGCCAGTGTGGGGTCAAGCCTCAACTTATTTATTCATCAAAAACCAGCCCTTTCGCATCACCGCTGCGCCCCTCATTCTTGGTTATGAAAATAGCAGAAATATTTCTCGAACCTATACCGCTACCACCGGCTCTTAGATTTACCATTGTGTTAGGTTTATTAAAATAGAGCCCATGATATGTGGTTTGTCCTTGAATTGCTGTGGTATTTCAGTCCCTTTGCAACCATGAAGAACACTTTAAAATTACATATAGTTACACATCATACATGTTTTTGTTTATATTGAACTTTTAAATCAGTGGTAAAACATGATGCAAGTCCTTTATACTGCAAAACTTTATGTTTATGCATTGTTGAAAGTGTTCTTGGTAAGCAAATTGGCTTGTCCCAGTAGTGATGTGTAGAGGTGTAGTGACATGTTTTGGGGGATTTAGAGATATCTATTATTTTGAATGCTAGTATTGTATAGATCAATAAAAACACCTATTTTTTGTTACTAGTGTAGTGTGTGTCCCTCAGTTTTATGTCATTGTTGTTACCGCCTTGAAAATCACTGATTACAAAAGATCTTGAGCATTCTCTCCAGCGGCAAACTGTTATTGGGGGAGGGGTCTATATTAAAGAAAATTATGTCATAAATGTGAGGATTCCATTGATCATGTGGTGTGTCTAAATCCAAAGCGTCACTTGGTGTCAATTTAAATAAAGATAAATAACATTGAGCAAAATGATTAATCATATCACTTTAGTAAATGTTTTTGCTTAGGTTGATGACCTTAGATTTGAGAATTTTGAGCCTCCGTTTCAGAAAATTATTTAAAAATGTTTAATTGGTGCTACCATCATTGGTGTTACCATCGTTGGTGTTACTACTCCTACTGGTTGCACAATGTTATCATAATGGTAAAAATGATTTAAAGTCATTAAGCTACCACTACAAAGACCCACAAGCTACCTTATTAGTTGATTTAGAATGGGAGGACGTACCCAAATACATTTAAATAAAAACAATATATAGAAAAATGTAGTTTCCCAAATGCCATAGTAATTCAAGAATAACTCATATGACAAATATAAGATGTTAACAGTACTGTAAGACATTAGGTTTGTAAAAGTTAGTAATTGTATTTTTTTATTACCTTCATTTAACTAGGCAAGTCAGTTAAGAACAAATTCTTATTTTCAATGACAGCCTAGGAACAGTGGGTTAACTGCCTTGTTCAGGCGCAGAACGACAAGATTCAATCTTGCAACCTTCTGATTACTAGTCCAAAGCTCTAACCACTAGGCTACCTGCCGCCCCAGGCAGTAAAATGTATACGTAATCTTATATACAATTTCTCTCATGCTTCATGGCTAGAGGAAACCCCATATTGTCAAAAAACTATTACTGCGTAGAATATGTTGTGTTACCTCCAGCCAAACAGGCATAAAACTCCCAATAAAAAATAAGCCTCCATTTTGTTTTGCTCCGGGCCGGATTCAATCAACTTTGCTTCAGCACATTTAATCTAATAAATGTTCTTTCTTTCTTTACACAATTACTGTCTTTATCAGACCTGGGTCAAATACATGTAAAATACTGTTAATATTCGAGTTGTGCGGAATTTTATTTGGGGTTTGCACTTTTGGGACTATTCCATTGCTGCCACAAGGTCAACTAAGTCAAAAAGAACCTCTCTCCCGTTGGCTGTCCCCTCAGGTCAGTAAGCTGATAGTGCAGGACCCCCACAAGAGGCTGACGGTGAAGGAGGCCCTGGAGCACCCCTGGGTACTGGGCAAGGCTGCCCGTTTCTCCCACATGGACACGACTCAGAGGAAGCTACAGGAGTTCAACGCCCGGCGCAAACTCAAGGTGAGCGAGGGGCTTGATGATAGCATCAAGAGTGCTTTATTGGGCCTCCCGGGTGGCGCAGTGGTCTAGGGCACTGCATCGCAGTGCTAACTGCGCCACCAGAGTCTCTGGGTTCGCGCCCAGGCTCTGTCGCAGCCGGCCGCGACCGGGAGGTCCGTGGGGCGACGCACAATTGGCATAGCGTCGTCCGGGTTAGGGAGGGTTTGGCCGGTAGGGATATCCTTGTCTCATCGCGCTCCAGCGACTCCTGTGGCGGGCCGGGCGCAGTGCGCGCTAACCAAGGGGGCCAGGTACACGGTGTTTCCTCCGACACATTGGTGCGGCTGGCTTCCGGGTTGGAGGCGCGCTGTGTTAAGAAGCAGTGCGGCTTGGTTGGGTTGTGCTTCGGAGGACGCATGGCTTTCAACCTTCGTCTCTCCCGAGCCCGTACGGGAGTTGTAGCGATGAGACAAGATAGTAATTACTAGCGATTGGATACCACGAACATTGGGGAGAAAATGGGATAAAAAAAAATAAAAAAAAGAGTGCTTTATTATTTTTGAATAATAAAAAAATTGACCATTAATTTGAAAAATGTAGGGCTCAATTCAATCCGTATCACTGAAGTTCAGTGTTATAGGGTGGCAGGTAGCCTCGAGGTTAGAGCATTGGGCTAGAAACTGAAAGGTTGCTGGTTTGAATCCCGGATCCGTACCCTTGAGCAAGGCACCTAACTGCAATTGCTCGAGGGCCACCGGACAATGGTGAGCCTAGCTGAGACCTGCCACTCTCTGTGGGTAACTCAGGGGGAGGTGGGATATGCAAGAAACACATTTCCATTACACGTGTGTAACAGGACAATTATAAGCACCCTCAAATTATTATTATAGCGAGATTCAAAGTACATTTCTGATTAAGTTGACTGAATGCAGTCTCTGCGAACGCGGGAACAATGCCTTTAAATTTAAATTGCGCTATAACTCTGAACATCAGCGACACGGATTGAATTGAGCCCTCACTCAGAGTAATGCACTTTTGACAACAATAGACATCAACAAACATTGCAGTTCAAATGATTGTATGCTGTCCTGATCCTCTTGAGAAATGTAAGCTTGTGGCCCAACCATTGTCTTGAATGGAATGCATGAACCTAATCACCACTATTGTTACATTGACATTCAGATTCTGGCTGAAGCACAGCTGTATGCCTCGTCTCTGAGGCAGGCTTGGTGACTGACAGCGGTGTGCCATGTTTCTCTGACTTCAGGCTATCATGAAGGCTGTGGTGGCCACCAGCCGTATGCACGAGGGCTCCCGGCGGCGCACGGACAGCTGCGATATGCCCGGCTCTGACAAGACCACCTCCAGGCAGAGCAGCATGCAGCAGGACCTTCCCCAGGACTCCCTGGAGGGCCAGGCCTGCCAGGGAACGGACACTTCCCAGACGCAGGAGGACGACCAGTGCCCCCCACCCCTCCCGCCACGCTGCCCCATACCCTCCACCACCAACCCTCCTCTACTGGCTGGGGGTCTCTTCCCCTCCCGTCCACCCACCAGGCCCCCGCTAAGGGGAGTTGATGGGCAGAGACAGATGTCGGTCATCCCCAAGACCGCAGTGGTACGGCCTACGGTGCCCCAGAAGAGCTGCTCCTCGGTGGACTCCACCACCACCAAGCGGGAGCCGTCCTCCCCGGTCTTGACCACTCCCCCGAGCCCCAAAAGCCTCGGCAACAGATTCTCCATGGGGGTGGAGTCTGGCAGCAAAACGGCACAGTGTCAATGAGTGAGCGGCAGGTACCAAACAGTACGAGCTCCTCACCTACTGTAGGAGCTCCTAATGTTGTCCTAAAATGGCCGACGTCATTGTGAGAGTCAGGTGAGATGGTAGAAGATGACAACATGGAGGAGGAAGGATGAGAGGGAGAATGGATGTCTAATCTCGTCATATCTGTATCTGTTTAGACCGGGGACAAACGACTACTATACTTCCCTTGATATTTATTGTTCCTCTGTGCGTAACGAGTTCGGATACTCATAACGAATTTGCAAATTAACTTTGGTCTAAACTTTGTTGCCAAGTTGCTTTAACCTCTTAATTTTCATTGCTTTTCAAGACAAGGCCTCTCTGAAAAGGACAAGGCCTCTGAACTGTTTTACTTCAAAGGCCACATACTTTGTATTCTCTGCACCTTTCTACAATTCAATGTTGGAATCTACAGACTTCATATGCAAATATGTGAATGCATACACATAATCCTCTCATTCAGGTAGTAAAGATATTGTATTTGTGAGCTTATGAATGTAGTCAAGGTGTATTGTAATGTTTATTTTGCAATAATGGTAATGATCTAATATTTGCACTGTATACGTTGATTAATCTACATAGATCACAACAAAAAGCATTCACACTGCTAATCGTTTACTATTTAAGTCAAACTGCACTTTTATTCCTCTGGAAATGTACATGACTGACCAGAATAGCTTGTTTGTGGCTCAAACAAATTTTCCCTTCATTCATTGGTTGTAAAACATTATTGGGTAGTTACCCATCTGCTGAAGGAACGCACATCATATTCACCTCGTCTCTACAACCTCACTGGAGCTACCACTCTACCTCTGTGTGCAGGGGCTTCCAACCCAGTAATGGCAAAACCTGTAAAGAAACTGTTGGACGAGGTGAGGTTATGAGGCAAAGCACAGCCTTTCTGCAACAGAATCATATTGTAAATGGCAGGTACATACCTGCGAGGCGAACCCTCATTTTCATTGGCTAAGGGCTTTTCTCAATGGAACTCAAATAACTGATCAATTGAGTGTCATTAAAATACAGTCAATTTCCATTTCAAGGGCCAACCTTCACCTGCTAACTTGTATTCTCACTCTAACATTGCCAAATAGTAAGCCTGCATTATACTGCTGAAATGTTCATACATGTATAAACCATTCATTTACACCTATGAAATGATGTATAAAGTATGGCTGTTTTACTTATCATAATTATTGCTTACAAATGCATTATTTGGGGGTTGGGAGGGGGGTTGGGGGTTGGGAGGGGGGTGTAGTTAACAGTTCTGTTTGTTTTGTAATTAATTTCTGTGTTTCCCGTTTTTCATTCATTCAAATAATTGTAGCCTACCTTTTGAAGGTGACATATTTTAGACAACATGAGATTGATTTAACGGTCATAAGAGGGGAATGTATTGAAGGTGTACAGGTCTATACATTTTGTATGTTTGATCATATCACAATAATCTAAATCAATTGGATTTGATTGTCTTGTATTCTACAGAAATATTTAACACAGCATCCATTCAAGATGGTAGTTGCTGTGTGATGACATAAAATTAATAAAACATTTACTTAGAAGTCCAATATTAGCCTGGAAGAGTTCAGTTTTATAACAAACTGCCAATATGAGAATCTCTAGACGCAAAAGAAACGCACACCTATTTAGGCGAGGTGCTGGCTAGCGGAGTGGAACACTTAAAAAAATAAAGGAGAGCTCTCATCTGAGCTCCTAGAGTGCGCTGCTCTCCTTTATTTTTTAAATATGAGAATCTCACCTCACACATTTGATTTAAGGAAAATACAATAAACATTGAAAGTACAGTAAATCAGTGGACAAAGAACGGAATTTTATTGATGTAAGTCAGACGATTACTGTGCAGAAAATACCATTAGAGTTAAAGCATGTCACAGATTCACATGGGAATGACGAGGAACATGGAAGGACAACTCCCCCATGTTGGAAACTAAAGCAGAACTGTTGAAGTATAGCATACTGTACAATATTGTGAATCTGAAGTTATTTGTTTTGCATCGTTGTAGTTGGATTATAAATTTGGCCACTGTCTTCTCAGCAACAGAAAATTAGGAAGAAAAGAAAGTAGGTTTGTTCTCTGAATAACTTATGAGTACAAATTAATTTAAAAGTGTTTAAAATATTGACGCAATGTTAGTGCACATAGCCAACATACACAGAGGCCTTGAACCTTGTAGAACTTGATATGACTCTGGCTGAAGCACTTTGAAACCATTACACAGCATGTGACACATATGAAAGACATGCTGTCCATTTAACACACCTAAAAACATGGCTGTGTCCTAATATTCTTAACTGGCTACCTTATTTCTTTGCCTTTCCATTGTGAAACACCTGGACAGGCATCCATCATATTACTTTCAACTGTTGCAGTTTTTCAGATCAGTGGTCACAAAGGAAAGGAGACAAGGAAAGGAAGCAGGTTCAGAAATGTGTAACCCCCGGATCCATCTGTAGCGTCCCTGCCTACTCACATCCTGGTCTTAAAATGGCGGACAGGAATGCCATAGCACAGGTGACAATCTTTTGAGAGTATAATATATTGATGGCTTAATTCTGATTATTTAATCGACATAGTTCTGGGCCTTAGACAACAACAGTCACTGCCTTGTGAAGAAACCATTTCAACTGGAACCAGTCAGTGCAGGACACACACGTATAGGTATACAAGCGGTCTCGGTCTTTGTCCAAAGGGTGAATACAACGCTACAGTGCTTCTAATAGAGGCCAAAGCGGTGGTTCATGGCAGGTCTGTTGGAAGCTATCCACAGCACAAACATGCATTAATATGGCTCTAGAAAACAGAGTGTAATGAGTGGGCTGTTATTGAATGTCTTTCCATTGTATGTTAATCCCCATTGCTATTGAGAGAGTCTGTCCATCATATGTTATACTGCATGGTCATTGAGTCTTTCCATCATATGTTAACCCTCATGGGCACCTTGGCTTGGATAGACATTTTGGAATGTTCAATTACTTGTTGCACACCTCATGGTCTGTCTTTTTTTATAAGAACGCCCTTCTATTCTGCCATGTCATTGGTTCATCATGACATTTCATATGCTATTGGGAGCCATGTCTGTTCTATATTCAACTACCGCGCTTTACAAGTTATGGTTAGGTGAGTGTCAGGGTTTGTAAAGTAGCAGTTGGGCTGAGTTAAATGGAGACAGTTAAAGCAGCCAAGTAGCATAGATGGAGTACTCCAATTACTGCTAACAATAGGAGAGATGGGGGAGCCCTTCATAAACCAGTATCATTACGTTAGAATTAGTTTACCTCCTGTCTTTCAGATATCACACAAATCTAGGATTGGTTCATGCTTCACTCTGATCAATGGAAAGATCTGTGCAAAGACTTGAGTGACACACGATGACTTCAAGTTTAAATTTGACCTCAGTCCAGTGGAATAAGTTGCTCAATAGGTCCTAACGTGGTGGATAGGCTTTATGTATACTTTGAGTTATTAGCCCGGTTAAACCATATTGAAGACTACGCTGCACCTTTAAAACAATGGTGAGCCCAGTGTTCAGTCTGATTGAACCAGGCTATGGTGTTATAGAAGCAGTAATGAAACAGTCCAGTAGGAATGTCCCTTTGGTTCTCCCGACATTTGAACTTGACCCAGATCTTCCACACTGTGCTTAATTACCTCCACACTCAAATTACATTCAAATTCTAAATTGATTTTTTTCCTTCTTGTTTCTCATTTGTTTTATAACTGTACAAGATAAAAAATGATCAATAATGAGTTATACACATTTATAGGACAACATAGTTTACGTAATATTACTATAAAGGACAAACAAGGTGTAGTTTTTAGATTCTGAATGCAGTATGCCCCTTTCATTGAGCTGTAAAGATGCGTTATGCTGAAGATGTTTCCTGTAGTAGTTGCCTTTTTTAAGCAGCAAATACGTATTCCTAGCCTGTCAACTACTGCCTGTAGCCGTCGCGTGATCCTTACAAGTCAGGGTCAAGACAGCTTGAGCACTGCTTAGATTTCTCATAATATCAGTTAGCCACATAACCTGCCGATAGGCTATATGTGTTTTATATCACTCAGCAGTAGCAATATATAACCAGTGGGCAGAGCGGTTTTATTGAATGTCCACCTTGGCGTTATAAGGACCAGAGTTCCTATAGTACTCCGCTAACCTCTCACTTCAAAGACAAAATTATTGGCTTTTTGAAGACAGCTAGGAGCCCGGCCAACAGTGTAAATGACAACCCACACTAGATTTACCAGTCATTCTCCATCTTGGTTCCACACAACACGAATGACGACACGTCATTTTTCCATCAAAGCTCTAGTGAAGAAGGGTGGTTGGCTGGTCCAGTGGAAAAGTGGGTGAGTTTGAGAGAGAGGAAGATGTGTAGAGGGCTGACTTTGTTCTGTGGCTATCTTCCACCCCTGGAAAGGGAATAGTGCATTGTCTCAGGTGTTATTCAGGTAGTGTTCATAAGCTCTCCTGTGCATACTGTAGACTCTCCTCCAGACCCCCCCAGCCAGGGTGGTCTGTGTATAGGCCTACGGGGGCCCATCTTTGGGGGAGGATGGGGGCTGGGAGGTGCTGCCCGTGGAGCTCTTCAGGGAGCCCAGGGTCTTGCTGAACCAGGAATTTTTGGCCGCTTGGATCTCGTTCATCAGGACGCCCCTCTGGTGCTCCAACTCCTGAGGACGGACAGAACAAAGGAATAAATAGTCACCATAGCAACATGACCAGTCAGTCACTATAATAATCATCAATATTAGTCACCATAGCAACATGAACAGTCAGTCACCATAATAATGAATAGTCATGGTGATAATCATGAAGTCAAAAAGGGATGGAACACAAAAGCAGCACATCCAATGGCTTGAACAGAAGGTGTGTATGTGTACTACTTTATTATACTACACGGAGTGAGAGAGTGTGTGTGTGTGTGTGTGTGTATGTTTCTGTGTGTTTTAGTGGGTGTGCGCGTGCATGCATCTGTGTGTTTTCGTGCATGTGATTCTGTGTGTGTGTGTGTTTTAGTGGGTGTGTGTGTGCGTGCATGCACCTGTGTGTGTGAGTTCGTGCATGTGATTCTGTGTGTGTGTGTGTGTTTCTGTGTGTGTGTGTGCGTGCATCTGTGTGTGTGTGTGTTAGTGCATGTGATTCTGTGTGTGCGTGCATCTGTATGTGTGTGTGTGTTTGTTTGTGTGCGTGCGTGCATCTGTGTGTGTGTGTATGTGCACGTGCGTGTGTGCTGCTATCCTCCGTGGTATCTGACCTGGATCTTACACTTGGCCTCTACCAGCTGTAGTTTGGTCTGGGCCAACTCTAGCTCCAGTTCTCTGAGCTGGGACTTCAGGGAGTCCTTCTCCTCGTCCAGCTCACTGTTCCTGTTGTCTCTGCTGGGAGCGTACATCTGGAGAGGCCCTTCTTTACTGAACACCTCCCTGCAGCGCTCACACGCCATCACCTTACTCTGCAGAGGCAGGCAGGGAGAGAGAAGCACACGTATACCAGGTCAATCTACTGGAGCTACACAACCTGACCAAAAGTATGTGGACACCTACTCATTGAACATCTCATTCCAAAATCATGGGCATTAATATGAAGTTGGTCCCCCTTTTACTGCAAAAACAGCCTCCACTCTTCTGGGAAGGCTAACCACTAGATGTTGGAACATTGCTGTGGGGACTTGCTTCCATTCAGCCACAAGAGCATTAGTAAGGTCGGGCACTGATGTTGGGCGATTAGGCCTGGCTTGCAGTCGGCGTTCCAATTCATCCCAAAGGTCTTCGATAGGGTTGAGGTCAGGGCTCTGTGCAGGCCAGTCAAGTTCTTCCACATTGATCTCAACAAACCATTTATGTATGGACCTCGCTTTGTGCACGGGGGCATTGTCATGCTGAAACAGGAAAGGGCCTTCCCCAAACTTTTTCCACAAAGTTGGAAGCACAGAATCATCTACAGTGTCATTTTATGCTGTAGGTTAAGATTTCCTTCCCTGAAACTAAGGGGCCTAGCCCGAACCATGAAAACCAGCACCAGACAATTATTTATTCTCCACCAAACTTTACAGTTGGCACTATGCATTGGGGCAGGTAGCGTTCTCCTGGCGTCCGCCAAACCCAGATTCGTCTGTTGGACAGCCAGATGGTGAAGGTGATTCATCACTCCAAAGAACACAATTCCACTGCCCCAGAGTCCAATGGCGGCAAGCTTTACACCACTCTAGCCAATGCTGGGCATTGTGCATGGTGATATTCTGCCTGCTCGGCCATGGAAACCAATTTCATGAAGCTCCCGATGAACAGTTCTTGTGCTGACGCTGCTTCCAGAGGCAGTTTGGAACTCAGTAGTGAGTGTTGCAACCGAGGACACATGATTTTTACACGTTTCAGCACTAAGCGTTCCCGCTCTGTGTGCTTGTGTGGCCTATCACTTCGCGGCTAAGTCGTTGTTGTTCCTAGACATCTCCACTTGACAATAACAGAACTTACAGTTGACCGAGGCAGCACTAGCAGGGCAGACATCTGACGAACTGACTTGTTGGAAAGGTGGCATCCTATGACGATGCCACGTTTAAATTCACTGAGCTCTTCAGTAAGGCCATTCTATTGCCAAAGTTTGTCAATGGAGATTTCATGGCTTAGTGCTTGATTTTATACACCTGTCAGCAGCAGGTGTGGCTGAAATAGAGGAATCCACTAATTTGAAGTGGTGTCCACATACTTTTGTATATATAGTGTAAGTATACACAACATAAAGACTATATATAGTATACTCTTGGCATTTTCTCAACCACCTTCATGAGGTAGTCACCTGGAATGCATTTCAATTAACAGGTGTGCCTTGTTAAAAGTTGTGGAATTTCTTTCCTTCCATCTTAATGTGTTTGAGCCAATCAGTTGTGTTGTGACAAGGTAGGGGTGGTATACAGAAGATCGCCGTATTTGGTAGAAGACCAAGTCCATATTATGGCAAGAACAGCTCAAATAAGCAAAGAGAACCGACAGTTCATCATCAACTTTTTAGAGGAGTGTGTGAATCAGGCCTTCATGGTAGAATTCCTGCAAAGAAACCACTACTAAAGGACACCAATAAGAAGACGACTTGCTTGGGCCAAGAAACACGAGCAATGGACATTAGACCGGTGGAAATCTGTCCTTTGGTCTGATGAGTCCAAATTTGAGATTTTTGGTTCCAACCGCTGTCTTTGTGAGATGCAGAGTAGGTAAACGGATGATATCCGCATGTGTGGTTCCCACAGTGAAGCATGGAGGAGGTGTGATGGTGCTTTGCTGGTGACACTGGGTGATTTATTTAGAATTCAAGGTACACTTAACCAGCATGGCAACCACAGCATTCTGCAGTGATACGACAACCCATCTTGTTTGCGCTTAGCGGGACTATCATTTGTTTTTCAACAGGACAATGACCCAACACACCTCCAGGCTGTGTAAGGGCTATTTGACCAAGGAGAGTGATGGAGTGCTGCATCAGATAAGCTGGCCTCCACAATCACCTGACCTCAACCCAAGATGGTTGAGATGGTTTGGACCGTAGAGTGAAGGAAAAGCAGCCAATAGTCTTGAAGGAGTTCCCACAGCATATGTAGGAACTCCTTCAAGACTGTTGGAAAAGCATTCCTCATGAAGCTGGATGAAAGACTGCCAAGAGTGTGCAAAGCTGTCATCAAGGCAAAGGTTGGCTAGTTTGAAGATTTTAACACTTTTTTTGGTTACTACATGATTCCATATGTGTTATTTCATAGTTTTGATGTCTTCACTATTATTCTACAATGTAGAAAAAAGTAAAAATAAAGAAAAACACTTGAATGAGTAGGTGTGTCCAAAATGTTGACTGGTAATGTATATATTTATAAATACTATATATAGAGTAAGATGGTAATAAGATGTATACTTACAGACACACTGAAATATATTATATTTCCATTTTCCTTTGCAATGAGTCCATAACCACATTAGCATTACGGACAAAGACATTTTATCGCCACAGCAGTGATGGGCTTTTACCTAGTGATGGGCTTTTACCTAGTGATGGGCTTTTATTCCAACACTACTAGAACCCTTCATCATACCACCTAATAATAATTACATGACAGACGCCATACACAAATCCTGTCCTACCTTGATGATGTCCAGCTCCTCCTTGGTGGCAGCCTGCTGCTTCTCTAGCCTGGTGCTGAGATGAGAACAGATCTGGGAACACACAGGAAGGACTGCATGTTTACTAAGCTACTACATATTACCTGGACAGGTTCAGTGACCTTTCAGATACACCAGAACACACAGAAGACGCATCTCAATTAGGATTGAATGGGATTTTAGGGGACGTCGTAGGTTTGACTTTCTCCTGAGGGGAAATGTGTCTTGGACATTAAATAGTGCTGCTGCTTCCACAGAGAATATCGCAGATGAAAAACCATACATCATAGTGATAGGTGAAAATTATCTGTTAATTGAATGATTAGAATATTCCGCCCTGAAACATATAATTGTATGGAAGTGATTAGAATGTATAAAATCATAATCAATAAATGTGTAGTCTAGTCAGAATTAGGGTAAAGACAATATGTCTTTATGGTATTTTAAATACAGACTGTCTGAGCTTGGTGCCGACCTGACTAGAGATTTGCGAGAAGAACAGGGTGTATGTCTCAAGGACAAGGTCACTAATCTCTGTCGGCTGGGTAGCAGGACATGTGTCCTGTGTCCTATGGTTGTTTGTATGTGTGTGTGTATGGTTGTGTGTATGTGTGTGCGTATGGTTGTTTGTATGTGTGTGTATGGTTGCGTGTGCTTATGGTTGTGTGAATGTGTGGGTGACTTTTGAACGTTCCCGTGAATAAACCTTTTTGACTATTTTAGCTGGGCCTCCGTCTGTTTCATTTGACCAGGATCTTACAAATGCTGGTTTGCAGACTGAGGAATATAATTAAATTGGGTTATGTACCTTGAGAACAAAATTCTCTTATCACATAGAAGCACCAATCTCCCCACCCACACAAAGCTTATCAGCTCCTGGCACGGTTGTGACGTAGACCATACACACACTGCTCTCCTCTCTTACGTGTCTCTGGATCCTACCTGTTTGTATTCGGTGATGATAGTCGTAGTTTTCTTGATCTCTGACTCTGCTTTCTCCAGCTCTCTCCTGAACACCTCTTTAATCTGGACAGACACGGCAAGATGGCAACCACACATTAGCGATGATCGTAAAACACTTGCTACTTCAGTCACCTGGGCTTCTCTTCTCCCAAAGCACTTGCATGTGTGTGACTGTGAGCTGTGTAACCTGTGCCGTCTCCTCCGCCTGCCTCCTCTTCTCCTCCTCCGTCTCCACCAGGCGCTGTTTGGTGCAGAGCAGCTCCTTGTTCAGCACGTCTGCCTTGTCTTCCGCCTGGTCCAGGTCGGTCCGCAGGGCGATCTTACTGGTCACAAGCTCATGGGCCAGGTCATCGTTCTCCTGCTCCAGACGCATGCTGGCCTCCTGCAGCCGACGGTTCTCCCTCTGTGAGCAACACACACATTGCATTTCACATTTTAGTCATTTAGCCATTCATCTTAAGATAGCTGGGTGAGACAACCACATATCACAGCCGTAGCAAGTACATTTTCCATCCAAAAGTACACAACCCCACACACACTAGTGATGTGCGGGTTGACTCATAACCCGCAGTCATATCCGAAGGGCAGGCAGCTTTAGGGTCATGAAATATTGTGTGGATGAAGGGTGGGTTTAGAGTCATGAAACATTGTGTGGCTGAAGGGCAGGTGGGTTTAGAGTCATGAAATATTGTGTGGATGAAGGGCAGGTGGGTTTAGGGTCATGAAATATTGTGTGGATGAAGGGCAGGTGGGTTTAGGGTCATGAAATATTGTGTGGATGAAGGGCAGGAGGGTTTAGGGTCATGAAACATTGTGTGGATGAAGGGAAGGTGGGTTTAGGGTCATGAAACATTGTGTGGATGAAGGGAAGGTGGGTTTAGGGTCATGAAACATTGTGTGGATGAAGGGTGGGTTTAGGGTCATGAAACATTGTGTGGATGAAGGGTGGGTTTAGGGTCATGAAACATTGTGTGGATGAAGGGTGGGTTTAGGGTCATGAAACATTGTGTGGATGAAGGGTGGGTTTAGGGTCATGAAACATTGTGTGGATGAAGCGCAGGAGGGTTTAGAGTCATGAAACATTGTGTGGATGAAGGGCAGGTGGGTTTAGGGTCATGAAACAGTGTGGATGAAGGGTGGGTTGAAAAGAGAAAACAATGAATTAAAAATCCATGAATGTGTAATTACTGTGCAGTTGATATCTATAGGATACACTGAGGTTTATATTTTGTTCGTTGTATCTGGCGTTAGTGTGTAGCCCAGCTTTAGGGCCTAACTGTAGCATGCCAAATACACGCCAGCTGACAAATACACGCCAACTGACAAATACTTTTGGAAACCTGGGATGAAAAAGTTAACGTTGATCCACTGAGGAAAAAAGGGCAACGTCTGAGTTTAATTAAGAATAAAACTGCGAACTGGAGAGTTGAAAATGAATAGAAGGAGGGCCAGTAGCCTAATGTCTGGTGAAGTGGTAAAAGAAGATGATCGCAGCTATGTTATGTGTGATCATTGTGAGGTGCTATACACATTTAACAGTCACAACCCATTGTGCACAGACATACTGTTCAGATGGGTTAAATGGAAAAGTAGCCTAACTGAAATCTGGACAAGGACTTTAGGTCTAGAACCTCTCACATAGCCTAATATAATGTTAATTCCTTCAGAATTAAGCATTTCTTGCAGTAAAACTATACACCAAATATACATTTTGACTCGAACAGGAGTGGAGAAATCAACTTTATTTTATTTTATTCAGCATATTGAGAGAATGAATGCACAGTTAAGGGGCTGTCTATGTTTATCAGCATCATTAAAGCTGATAGTATTTCAAACAAAATATGCATCAAGCCAAAATGAAATCTTATCAAAAACATGTTGGGTCATTTTCACAGCTTTGAATTTCCTTAAAACCGGTTAAACTGATGTAATTTGGAAAACTTTCATTTGTTATTGCATTTTCTCCCAAGTCCCTAAGCGTCTTCCCTGCCCAAGAGAAGCAGAGATGGGAACTCTTTACTCTTTATGAAAACTTTACCGATGTCAACTAGGTTGAAGGAGTCATTCTATCGATTTAAGACATTATTCTGGTGATCTAGGGTTTATTTCATCTTCTTGGGCAACATGCAATGACAGAACAGAAGCTGCATGTATCTAATTAGAGTCAAGTTGACTAACAAATAACCTACCAAAATGTTGGAAATTATAAACAGAAGCGTAGGCCTATCAAATCAAATTTGATTTGTCACATACACATGGTTAGCAGATGTTAATTTGAGTGTAGTGAAATGCTTGTTCTTCTAGTCCCGACCATGCAGTAATATCTAACAAGTGATCTAACCTAACAATTTCACTACAACTACCTTATATATACACACACACACACACACACACACACACACACACACACACACACACACACACACACACACACTATAAGGCCATGCTCAGTATGCACAGTATGTGGAGAAAAAAAAACTTACACAACTTGTTAAGAAAAATTAGCGATAGCTAATTTTCTGCACGCGCACAGCAAGCAAATCAAATGTTATTGGTCACATACACGTGATTAGCAGATGTTATTGCGGGTGTAGTGAAATGCTTGTAGCTCCGACAGCGCAGTAATATCTAACAAATTACACAACATATACCCAATACACACAAATCTAGGTAGAAATGAATTAAGACTATATACATATGGACGAGCGATGTCAGAGCGGAACGGACTAAGATACAGTAGAATAGTATATAATACAGTATATACATATGAGATGAGTAATGCAAGATATGTCAACATTAAGTGAATGAGATACCGTAGAATAGTATAGAAAACGGTATTTACAGGGGGTACTACTAATCATCTCGAACAACCCCAAACCAGAAAATACAACCCCAAACAAAAAGAAATGTAACATGCAACAATTTCAAAGATTTACGGAGTTACAGCTCACATAAAGAAAACTTTAGACCCTAATCTATGGATTTCACATGACTGGCAATACAGTTATGCATCTGTTGGTCACAGATAGCATTTTAAAAAGGTAGGGGTGTGGATAAAAAGTAGTCCGTATCTGGTGTGATCACCTTTTTCCTCATGCAACACGACACATCTCCTTCGCATAGAGTTGATCAGGCTGTTGATTGTGGCCTGTGGAATGCTGTACACACACACCACTTAAATGGCTGTGCAAAGTTGATGGATATTGGCGGGAACTGGAATGCACTGATGTACACCTCCCAAACCTGCTCTGGTGGACATTCCTGCAGTCAGCATGCCAATTGCACGCTCCCTCAAAACTTGAGACATCTATGGAATTGTGTTGTGTGACAAAACTGCACCTTTTAGAGTGGCCTTTTACTGTCCCCAGCACATGGTGTTATGATGATCATGCTGTTTAATCATCTTATTGATATGTCACACCTGTCAGGTGGATGGATTATCTTGGCTAACGAGAAATGCTCATTAACAGGGATGTAAACAAATGTGTGCACCACATTTGAGAGAAATAAGCTTTTTGTGCGTATGAAACATTTCTGGGATCTTTTATTCAGCTCATGAAACATGGGACAAACATTTTGCATGTTACATTTATATATTTGTTTAGTACAGATTAAAGGAGCAACTCCGGTAGGACTAAAACATTCTTCCTCACCTAAAGTTCAACTGTCGGAGTCAGTTGGCGCGCTAGTGTGCACTGCCTTCATAGGCCTGCAGCCTAGCTAAGCCAATAATAACCATACCACACCTTCACAAAAGTTGCCCACATACACAGCAGCTGAGGTCCCGGGAGGTGCCATGGCGATGCCCACCTACTTGCCCTTAAGCATGGGCATCATGGCCCCCAGCACATGTACATTCTAATGTCTCCCTCACTCTTCTCTTCTCCATTTCTTCTGCTGTAGGAGACATTGAAGATGAACAAGGCAGCGTTCAAGACGGTGCTGTGACAGCTCATCTACAGCCACAGTGATGTGGATGACGACAGACAATGAAAGCTCAGAGAGACCCAAGTCAGCCGGTCGCAACTCAAATGAATGCTTCTACAAAGACCCTAAGGATTGCCCCCTCCCCCTCCACACCACTCTCTGTTGTCATCTATGCATAGTCACTTTAATTAACTCTACCTACATGTACATACTACCTCAACTAACCGGTGCCCCCGCACATTGACTCTGTACCGGCACCCCCCTGTATATATTGTTATTTTATTTACTGCTGCTCTTTAATTACTTGTTACTTTTATCTCTTATTCTTATCTGTATTTTTTGAAACTGCATTGTTGGTTAGGGGCTCATAAGTAAGCATTTCACTGTAAGGTGTTGTATTTGATTGATTTGAGACAGGGTAAGAAAGAGTGAGACTGGCTTTTCCCTGGCACTTTATTTATTTATGGTACTGACTGCCATAACACCTGGATCCACAGGTCTAAAGTAAATCGATCTTTGATTAGAGGGAATGCTTGAAGACCAGCATACAATGCAGTATTTTCTAGGACATCTTTCCCTGATGACGCACATCTCAATGGCTCGATGGATACCGAATACATCAGGAATATGTCCTAAAGAGAATTTGCTCATTGGCAAAACGTAGCCGAGACGTCAGCCTAGGTTCTACATTCTACAGTTCTACATTGGCATATGTAGGCCAAGGATCAACATCTCGGTGGCACCTTGCCAATGTGCAAAAAGTCTCTAGAATACATATTCCCAACTCAAATTTACATTTTCAATTTCATATCCGAAGGCGTTGTGCGCGCATACTGGGTTGAGGCTGCACAGCCGACTAACCACTATCGAGCCACTCACTGGCACCACTGTTTGCACACCTGGTTTAGAGCCAAATCAGGGAGTTACGCAGATGAGGATGGAGGTTGTGGGGTTGTTATTAAGAACTGAATTTGCATATTATAAGAAAGATATTTCAAAATGTCAGATCCAGTCTGAAACGGTCCCATACACATCTACATGCCCGTTCACCGTTTACAGGATGTCCGCTATCCGGAATCACGCTGCAGCAGCCCAACAAGAATTGTTCCACTGTGCCAAGGGACAGAAGGACGAAAACATGTACATCTTCATTCAACTTAACAAAGGCATACCGTGTCTGCTTCATGCACCATTAGGCTATATCATCCTATAAAAGAAAGTGATTATTGTACAGGCTCTGTTTTCTTTACATTAGTAAATTAGAGCTAGCTCACTAGCTAACTCATAACCAAAACATACATTTGATTAGTGAGCCCATTACTAATGGCTAGCGAGCAAGGTAAATCTACTAGCCGGATGTCTAGTAGATGGGCTAGCTGGGCTTTACTATGGGCTGAACAAAGCTCGGTAACTAACTACCAGTCACTTGAAGATAGTAACGTTTTTCAGGTTGCAGTCATCTAATAATGTCCCTCCTTTTAGTGTAGAAAGGTTATAACATAATGAAAATGTATATGATTTATGTGCCATAATTATTAATGAGAATGTGGTGTTCATCTCATTTCAGGGGGGACTGCCAGTCATTCTTCCCTGACTAGCCTAGCTATCTGTGTGCGCATTGGGTACGTATCTGTTTCAGAGGGGAATATTTTTCCTGAGCATTTTAAGCCCTGCCTACTCAAACTTGGTGGGAGAGTTGTCTGTCTGAAGAGAACCCTGCCCAGAAATAGTTTTCCCCCCATTTGGAAAAGTCAGAGAAAAGCTGAAGGAATACATACTGTAGCTCCAAGGTCAGAGATATCTGAGACTAACAGGATGAGGTTGTATTGGATTACGTTATTCGTAATCCCAATCTTAACATCATTCCAATAGTCAGGAGGGGAAAGCTCTTTCCTCTTCCATATCTTTGACCAGCAAAAGTCTATGGCTTCCACTCATTACAAAAATGTTCTATCCCTTTCTCTTCACTGAGTGTGTGTGCCTGGCATAGTCTACAAGACCTGAGCAGAGACTGGAGGGAGGGGCCTGGCATGGTTAAGAACAAATTCTTATTTACAATGACGGCCTAGGAACAGTGGGTTAACTGCCTTGTTCAGGGGCAGAACAGACTTTTTTTAACCTTGTGAGCTTGGGGATTCGATCGAGCAACCTTTCGGTTACTAGTCCAATTCTCTAACCACTAGGCTACCTGCCGCCCCAAGTATCATCTATATTTACAAACAACCCGTTTTCAGAGATCCAATTCTTAAGGAGGTATACAAGCACAGTGAGGGGGCCCACCGAAGTAACTCTAGCTATGGGAAACACTTGGGTAATTTTAGTGGCTGAATGTGGATTAAGTAGAAGTGAGGCCCCTAACCACTGATAAAGGGTCAGATATTGTGTCATCTGCCAGATTGGGGGTAGAGTAATCTGATTCTAGAGCAGTGGGTAAGACACGATTGTGTGTAGTCTGTTTCTTACCTGGTAGCGGTCGATGGGGTCCTCCTGCTGCAGCTGGCTCTCTCTCAGGGTCTGGTACTCCTTCTCAAACTTCTTCAGCTTCTTGGTGGGAACCTGGAGGGGTGACAGGAGGACAGCTGAGTCAGTGTTGTTGGATGGAATTGTCTTAAAAAGGTGCAACCACAGCCATATGGGATCTATCTTACCAAAAAATTACAGCAGTTTGCCTTCTAAAGTGTGAAAGAGCTTCTAAACCACTAGATGGCAATGGGGAGACAAACAGGACTAAAACATTCAGCCAGTTCTGTTTCTCCAAATGGATGTAATCAAAGTTCGGTTTACTGAGATCTCGGTGAGCTTGCAATGGCGCAACCTTCTAACTGAAGGCAAAACTAGGGTTTCCACAGCATATCTTATCACTTTCATCACCCGACTGATGGAACAGAAACAGAACAGTATCAGTATAAACACTCCTCTTAGAACTGCATCAATGTACACTTAACTACTCACTATTGCTTTTACTAGAGAAATGTATTAACTGTTACATGCCCTTAGCCTTGGCACAAAATGGCTGCCGTCGGTCTCTCCTGAGAGCAGTGACATCACACCTCAAAACCCTACTACTCTGTGCAGAGTAGTTTACATCATGTACACCTGTTCATTTACATTCCAGCTAACCACTCTAGCCTCATTTTTGCAGCACAACAAACACAGCAGAAGCTGAACAACAGGCAGTACAAGTTTCACGAAGAAACCTCTTCAAAAAGCCGAAAGCCAGAACTACCAAGATAACACCAGTGTTTTGGCATTAGAGTAAGGTTAATTATACACCTGCACAGTAGGTGCAAAACTAATCATAATGTGCTGAAAAAGCAACAAATTCAGACTAGCATGCCTCATCTTCAGAACAAACACATACTGGTAACCTTAGAAGTGAACACTTCAAAACATGACAACACATTTAGTCAAGGCTCTCTATGCCAGCCAGATCTGTGCCTAAGGAAATGGTATCCTAGGGTGGCTCAGCCCTTGGCGGTGCCATGGCACCTGCTGCTAGGATGTGGTTTACAGGTTTCTCTGGGGCAAAACAAGCTACAGAGGGGTGTGGCTTTGTTAATGGATCCAGCCACCAGAGGCCCCTATGAGAGAGAGGGGGGGGGGGGGGGGTATCAGCTCACTGGCTGATTCCACCAGAGATAAAAGCTCACATAGGAGATGGTGAAATACCACAGTGAGCCATCACAGCAGCAATATTTGTGACCTGTTGCCACAAGAAAAGGGCAGCCAGTGAAGAACAAACACCATTGTAAATACAACCCATATTTATGTTTATTTATTTTCCCTCTTGTTCTTGAACCATTTGTACATCGTTACAACACTGTATATATACACATAGTATGACATTCGAAATGTCTTTAATCTTTTGGAACTTCTGTGAGTAATGTTTACTGTTCAATTTTATTGTTTATTTCACTTTTGTATATTATCTACTTCACTTGCTTTGGCAATGTTAACATATGTTTTCCCATGCCAATAAAGCCCTTGAATTGAATGAGAGTGGGAGGGAGAGAGGGGTAAATGGGAGGTCACTGTTTGAAGAAGACAGAAGGGGAAGGAAGAGCAAGAGCAGAGAGACAGAAGAGAGGAAGATAGGAGTTCACTGGCTGAGAATGAGGGAAGACAGAGGGGGATGAGTAAAAGAGAGAGCGAGAGAGATAGTAGTCCCATCCACCAAACTACCAGGTGTGAAACAGGGAAGGGACTCAGGGGGTATGCTAATTTGGTATAGAGCAGACCTAACTCACTATTAAATTAATCAAAACAGGAACATTTTACATTTGGCTAGAAATTCGAAAGGAAAAGATCTCAACAGAGAAAAATGTTCTCCTGTGTGCTACCTATATCCCCCCACTAGAATCCCCATAATTTAATGAAGACCGCTTCTCCATCCTGGAGAGGGAAATCAATAATTTCCAGGCCCAGGGACATGTACTAGTCTGTGGTGATCTAAATGCCAGAACTGGACAAGAACCTGACACACTCAGCACACAGGGGGACAAACACCTACCTGGAGGTGACAGCATTCCCTCCCCCATATGCACAACCAGACTATCACAACCAGCCGTGATTGGGAGTCCCATAGGGCGGTGCACAATTGGCCCAGCGTTGTCCGAGTTTGGCCGGGGTAGGCCGTCATTGTAACTAAGAATTTGTTCTTAACTGACTTGCCTAGTTAAATAAAGGTTTACATAAAAAATTTAAAAATACAAACTACGACAACATAACCAACAAAAACAGGTCACAACTCCTGCAGCACGCTGGGTATGTACATAGTCAATGGTAGGCTTCGAGGGGACTCCTACGGTAGGTACACCTATAGCGCATCTCTTGGCAGTAGTACTGTAGAATACTTTTTCACTGACCTCAATCCAGTCTCTCTCAGTATTAAGTAAGCCCACTGACACCCCTATCAGATCACAGCAAAATCACAGTCTACTTGAACAGAGCAATACTCAAATCATGAGACATCAAAGCCAAAGGAGCTGAGTAATATTAAGAAATGCTATAGATGGAAGAAAAGTAGTGTGGAAACCAACCAAAACAAATTCAATCCCTTTCAGACAACTTTCTGGAAAAAACATTTCACTGTAATAGTGAAGGTGTAAACTTGTACAGTATATTTGACCTCTCAGCTTCCCTATCAAAGCTAAGAATTTCAAGCAGACAACCTAAGAAAATTAACAATGACAAATGGTTTGATGAAGAATGCAAAAACCTAAGAAAGAAATTCAGAAACCTATCCAAGCAAAAACAGAGACCCAGAAAACCTGAGCCTTGTCAGAAATCAGCTCAATGTAACTGAAGAAAGCATAGACTAACCACTTCTGGGAACATTGGAAAACACTAAACAAACAGCACAAAGAGTTATCTATCCAAAATGGAGATGATTGAAGAAGTGGTTTATCCATACCTTTTGGCCCTATAACAGCAAAAACATATACGGGATCAAATACAAATCTTAGAATCAACTATTAAAGACTACCAGAACCCATTGGATTCTCCAATTACATTGAATGAACTACAGGACAAAATAAAAACCCTCCAACCCAAAAAGGCCCGTGGTGTTGATGGTATCTTAAATTAAATGATAAAATACACACCACAAATTCCTTAAACTCTTTAACATCATCCTAAGCACTGGCATTTTCCCCAATATTTGGAACCAAGGACTGATCACCCCAATCCACAAAAGTGGAGACAAATTTGACCCCAATAACTACCATGGGATATGCGTCAACAGCAACCTTGGGGAAATCCTCTGCATTACCATTAACAGACTCATATATTTCCTCAGTGAAAACAATGTAGTGAGCAGATGTCAAATGGGCTTTTTACCAAATTATCGTACGACAGACCACATATTCACCCTGCACACCCTAATAGACAAAGAAACAAACCAAAACAAAGGCAAAGTCTTCCCATGCTTTGTTGATTTGAAAAAAGCTTTTGACTCAATTTGGCATGAGGTTCTGCTATACAAATTGATGGAAAGTGGTGTTGGGGGAAAAACATACAACATCATAAAATCCATATTCACAAACAAGTATGCGGTTAAACATTTAGTTCTACAGGGCTGTGGGGTGAGACAGAGATGCAGCTTAAGCCCCACCCTCTTCAACATATATACAGTGGGGCAAAAAAGTATTTAGTCAGCCACCAATTGTGCAAGTTCTCCCACTTAAAAAGATGAGAGAGGCCTGTAATTTTCATCATAGGTACACTTCAACTATGACAGACAAAATGAGAGAAAAAAATCCAGAAAATCACATTGTAGGATTTTTTATGAATTTATTTGCAAATTATGGTGGAAAATAAGTATTTGGTCACCTACAAACAAGCAAGATTTCTGGCTCTCACAGACCATTTTCACTTTCGGATAAATAGCATGCCAAAATTCAACTGCCTGCTACTCATCCCCAGAATATAAGATATGCATATTATTAGTAGATTTGGATAGAAAACACTCTGAAGTTTCTAAAACTGTTTGAATCATGTCTGTGGAGAATAACAGAACTTATGTAGCAGGCAAAACCCTGAGGACAAACCATTCAGAATTTTTATTTTTTTGATGTCACTGTCTTTTCAATGAGTTTTCTTAGAGACACCAGATGGACTTGCTTGCAGTTCCTACCGCTTCCACTGGGTGTCACCAGTCCTTGGAAATCGGTTGAGGTTATTCCTTTGTGTAATGAAGAAGTAGGGCTATCGTAAATGAGGGTCACATGAAGTAAATTTTTTGAGAGAGGCACGTTACGAAAAAATTTGCGTCAGTTTGTTTTCCTTTTGTATTGAACACAGATCATCCCGTCTTCAAATTGATCGATTATTAACGTTTAAAAATACCTAACGTTGTATTACAAAAGTAGTTTGAAATGTTTTGGTAAAGTTTACATAACTTTTGATATATTTTGTAGTGAAGTGGCGAAAGTTGGAAGCTGTGTTTTTCTGGATGAAACGGTCCAAATAAATTGACATTTTGAATATATATCGACGGAATTAATCGAACAAAAGAACCATTTGTGATGTTTATGGGACATATTGGAGTGCCAACAAAAGAATTTCGTCAAAGGCATGATTTATATTTTATTTCTGCGTTTTGTGTCGTGCTTGCAGTGTTGAAATATGCTTCTCTCTTTGTTTACTGTTGTGCTATCATCAGATAATAGCATCTTATGCTTTCGCCGAAAAGCCTTTTTGAAATCTGACGTGTTGGCTGGATTCACAACGAGTGTAGCTTTAAATTTGGTATCTTACATGTGTGATTTAATGAAAGTTTGATTTTTATATCATTTTATTTGAATATGGCGCGCTGTATTTTCCCTGGCTATTGGCCGGTGGGACGATTGCGTCCCACCTGCCCCAGAGAGGTTAAGAGGCTCCTCTGTCCTCCACTCGTTACCTGTATTAATGGCACCTGTTTGAACTTATCAGAATAAAAGACACCTGTCCACAACCTCAAACAGTCACACTCCAAACTCCACTATGGCCAAGACCAAAGAGCTGTCAAAGGACACCAGAAACAAAATTGTAGACCTGCACCAGGCTGGGAAGACTGAATCTGCAATAGGTAAGCAGCTTGGTTTGAAGAAATCAACTGTGGGAGCAATTATTAGGAAATGGAAGACATACAAGACCACTGATAATCTCCCTCGATCTGGGGCTCTTCGCAAGATCTCACCCCGTGGGGTCAAAATGATCACAAGAACGGTGAGCAAAAATCCCAGAACCACACGGGGGGACCTAGTGAATGACCTGCAGAGAGCTGGGACCAAAGTAACAAAGCCTACCATCAGTAACACACTACGCCGCCAGGGACTCAAATCCTGCAGTGCCAGACGTGTCCCCCTGCTTAAGCCAGTACATGTCCAGGCCCGTCTGAAGTTTGCTAGAGAGCATTTGGATGATCCAGAAGAAGATTGGGAGAATGTCATATGGTCAGATGAAACCAAAATAGAACTTTTTGGTAAAAACTCAACTCGTCATGTTTGGAGGACAACGAATGCTGAGTTGCATCCAAAGAACACCATACCTACTGTGAAGCATGGGGGTGGAAACATGTTTTGGGGATGTTTTTCTGCAAAGGGACCAGGACGACTGATCCGTGTAAAGGAAAGAATGAATGGGGCCATGTATCGTGAGATTTTGAGTGAAAACCTCCTTCCATCAGCAAGGGCATTGAAGATGAAACGTGGCTGGGTCTTTCAGCATGACAATGATCCCAAACACACCGCCCGGGCAACGAAGGAGTGGCTCAACCCCATAGAAAATCTTTGGAGGGAGTTGAAAGTCCGTGTTGCCCAGCAACAGCCCCAAAACATCACTGCTCTAGAGGAGATCTGCATGGAGGAATGGGCCAAAATACCAGCAACAGTGTGTGAAAACCTTGTGAAGACTTACAGAAAACGTTTGACCTCTGTCATTGCCAACAAAGGGTATATAACAAAGTATTGAGATAAACTTTTGTTATTGACCAAATACTTATTTTCCACCATAATTTGCAAATAAATTCATAAAAAATCCTACAATGTGATTTTCTGGATTTTTTCCCCTCATTTTGTCTGTCATAGTTGAAGTGTACCTATGATGAAAATTACAGGCCTCTCTCATCTTTTTAAGTGGGAGAACTTGCACAATTGGTGGATGACTAAATACTTTTTTGCCCCACTGTATATCAACAAATTGGCGAGGGCACTAGAACAGTCTGCAGCACCTGGCCCCACCCTACTAGAATCTTTCGTCAATTGTCTGTTTGCTGAAGATCTGGTGCTTCTGTCCCCAACAAAGGAGGGCCTACAGCAGCACCTAGATCTTCTGCACAGATTCTGTCAGACCTGGGCCCTGACAGTAAATCTCAGTAAGACAAAAATAATGGTGTGCCAAAAAATGTCCAGTTGCCAGGACCACAAATACAAATTCCATCTAGACACCATTGCCCTAGAGCACACAAAAAAACTATACATACCTCGGCCTAAACATCAGCGCCACAGGTAACTTCCACAAAGCCATTAACAACCTGAGAGACAAGGCAAGAAAGGCCTTTATGCCATCAAAACTAACATACCAATTAGGATCTGGTTAAAAATACTTGAATCAGTTATAGAACCCATTGCCCTTTATGGTTGTGAGGTCTGGGGTCTGCTCACCAACCAAGAATTCACTAAATGGAACAAACACCAAATTGAGACTCTGCATGTAGAATTCTGCAAAAATATCCTCAGTATACAATGTAAAACACCAAATAATGCATGCAGAGCAGAATTAGGTCGGTACACGCTAATTATCAAAATCCAGAAGAGAGCCGTTAAATTCTACAACCACCTAAAAGGAAGCGATTCCCAAACCTTCCATAACAAAGCCATCACCTACAGAGAGATGAACCTGGAGAAGAGTCCCTTAAGCAAGCTGGTACTGGGGCTCTATTCACAAACACAAACAGACCCTACAGAGCCCCAGGACACCAACATAATTGACCCATCCAAATAATGAGAAAACAAAAAGATAATTCTTTCCAATGTGTCAAGTAATTAATAAAAAAACAGAGCAAACTAGAATGCTATTTGTCCCTAAACAGAGAGTACACAGTGGCAGAATACCTGACCACTGTGACTGACCCAAACTACAGACTCTGTGAGCATAGCCTTGCTATTGAGAAAGGCTGCCGTAGGCAGACCTGGCTCTCAAGAAAAGACAGGCCATGTGCACACTGCTCACAAAATGGAGGTGGAAACTGAGCTGCACTTCCTAATCTCCTGCCCAATGTATGACCATATTAGAGACAGATATTTCCCTCAGATTACACAGACCCACAAAGAATTCGAAAAGAAACTAAATTTTGATAAACTCCCATATCTATTGGGTGAAATAACAGTGTTCCATCACAGCAGCAAGATGTGTGACCTGTTGCCACAAGAAAAGGTCAAACAGTGAAGAACAAACACCATTGTAAATACAACCCATATTTATGTTTATTTATTTTCCCTTTCGTACTTTAACTATTTGCACATAATATGACATTTGAAATGTCTTTATTCTTTGGGAATTTTTTTGAGTGTAATGTTTAATGTAAAAAAAAGTTTTTCACTTTTGTTTATCTATTTTACTTGCTTTGGTAATGTATACATATGTTTCTCATGCCAATAAAGCCCCTTAAATTGAAATTTAATTTAGAGAAAGGAGATAAAGCGAGATGAGAGCCTGAGAAAGAGGAGATAGAGAGACAGAAAGAGAGTATGGGTGGGTTTGCCTGTGTTTACCATAGTTATACAGTGACTGGAGTCGTCAAGAGGCTCTCAAGGGTACAGTCACACAATAGGTGGTGGTTGGGATGAAAACACTGGTTTGTGAGAAGTTACGTCCCATTGCCTTGTGTCATGAGGTCAATGTTGTATATATCCTGTATGGAATGTAGTAAAAATATGCATATCGCACTGGGTTTATAAAGAGGACATATCGCACTGGGTTTATAAAGAGGACATATCGCACTGGGTTTATAAAGAGGACATATCGCACTGGGTTTATAAAGAGGACATATCGCACTGGGTTTATAAAGAGGACATATCGCACTGGGTTTATAAAGAGGACATATCGCACTGGGTTTATAAAGAGGACATATCGCACTGGGTTTATAAAGAGGACATATCGCACTGGGTTTATAAAGAGGACATATCGCACTGGGTTTATAAAGAGGACATATCGCACTGGGTTTATAAAGAGGACATATCGCACTGGGTTTATAAAGAGGACATATCGCACTGGGTTTATAAAGAGGACATATCGCACTGGGTTTATAAAGAGGACATATTGCACTGGGTTTATAAAGAGGACATATTGTACTGGGTTTATAAAGAGGACATATTGTACTGGGTTTATAAAGAGGACATATCGCACTGGGTTTATAAAGAGGACATATTGCACTGGGTTTATAAAGAGGACATATTGTACTGGGTTTATAAAGAGGACATATCGCACTGGGTTTATAAAGAGGACATATTGTACTGGGTTTATAAAGAGGACATATCGCACTGGGTTTATAAAGAGGACATATTGTACTGGGTTTATAAAGAGGACATATTGTACTGGGTTTATAATGAGGATATTAAACAGCCTGTTGCCTGGACATTACCTTTCTTCAATAGCCTGCTTAGCCATGCATAATGTACACCTGACCCTTTTCCTGTGGGACCAGGGTGGCAAATATTCCTCCCCTAGGTTATCAATTACCCACAATACATCCCTACTACAGATACTCCATTGTTAGCAAGCCATCTTCCCATATCGTTTGTTCTCAGCCTGATAGCATGCTAGGCCCAGTGTCTTATAACATATATGGACACCATGAACTCACCAGTCCTGATGTAATATATTATTACAGACAGGAATCCATAAACAGTTCTAGAAGCAGTCAAACCTGTTCCTTGCTGTATTTTGTAACTTGTAAAGGGCTAATAGATGTGTGTGGTTGATAAGATAGCCTATCAGCATTGTTTATGCTCCACTGGTCTTGGTTGTACCCAGTGAACAATAGGAACTTTACGAAAGGACTCTCCATCCCCCTCGGCCCTTCTGTTCCTGACGACTGAACACAAGTGTGTGTTCAGGTGTGTGACGCCCTGGTAAGATACCAACACAAGCTATGGGACGTGAGGGGAGAAGGGTAGAGAGAAGGGAGCCATTAGGGCCGTTTTACGCCAGTATCGCAACGCCCGTTAGTATCATGGCAAGTAAACCAAAAAAAGGACGCAGATTTGAGTTATTTAGGAAAACACCCTGAATGTTGGAAACAAACATCATAATGTTGTCATCAAGAGTCACATATATTTATTTTCCAAGCTATAGAACACAATATTTTACATACTGCAGGATTTTAAAAAACCAACGAGTTTGGTCTGCCTGATGTTTTCATTTTTGCCATGGTATTGTCACCGCCCTAGGAGCCATTATCTAAAAACAATATGAAAAGGAGAAAGAAAGAAGTCGAGAAATAGAGCGAAATTCTGCTGATGAAAGAGCTTTCATCTGAAAAATAATATACCATAGAAGCTTGTCCATGTGTGTGTGTGTGTGAGTGAGAGAGAGCGAGAGAGATAGCGAGAGCTGATGAGTAGCCCAACCGTCTCTCGAAGGTGTGAAGTGACTTGCAAAATTGACCTGCAGAGAAAGAGCACGAGCCAAAAAACAAAACCACACAAAGCTTCCATACACCCCTACAGTTTTGATTTCAGATGACAACATAATATGGAACCTTCTGAAAAAGACGGCACAAGGTTTCCCCCTCCAGCCCACTCGCCCCAGTCCTCCTCTTCCCCCAACACACTCATTCTTCCCCTCGCACTATCAGTCATATCTGACCACAGACAGCCTTGAAAGTGGCAAAAGATGACACTATTTCACCCTCACTTTTTCCATTGAAGTTGTATATAGGCCATCAGCATTCCCCTTTATGACTATTAACAGGCCCATAAAACACAGCTAACGATAGCCGTCTAATGTCGCTCACTAAAACCAATGATAATTTCAACATTATCCACAAAAATTTCGCCATCTCTGAAGTAGCTTCCTATCTAGCCATTTATCCATGACCCATACAAAACGTATTTCCAACGCTTAAACATGTGAAATAATATTTCTTATGCTAAAATATGCCGTTGAGATATCCCAAATCTAAAATATGCCATAAAATATATATTCCCAAAGTTAAAAGTATGTGGACACCTGCTCCTCGAACATCTCATTCCAAAATCATGGGCATTAATTAATCATGGGCACCGATCTCAACAAACCATTTCTGTATGGACCTTCCTTTGTGTTCAGGGGCATTGTCATGATGAAACAGGAAAGGGCCTTCCCCAAACTGTGTGTGAGACGAGCACAAAGTTGGATTCACCGAATTGTCTACAATGTCATTGTACGCTGTAGCGTTAAAATTTCCCTTCACCGGAACTAAGGGGCCTAGCCCGAACCATGAAAAACAGCCCCAGACCATTATTCCTCCTACACCAAACTTCACAGTTGGCACTATGTATTGGGGCAGGTAGTGTTCTCCGGGCATCCACCAAACCAGATTTGTCTGTCGGACTGCCAGATGGTGAAGTGTGATTCATCACTCCAGAGAACGCGTTTCCACTGCTCCAAAGTCCAATGGTGGCGAGCTTTACACCACTCCAGCCGACGCTTGGCATTGCACATGGTGATCTTAGGCTTGTGTGTGGCTGCTCGGCCATGGAAACCCATTTCAGGAAGCTCCCGACGAACAGTTCTTGTGCTGACAACGCTTCCAGAGGCAGCTTGGAACTCGGTAGTGAGAGTGTTGCAACCCGAGGACAGGCGATTTTTAAGTGCTATGTGCTTCTGCACTCGGCGGTCCCATTCTATGAGCTTGTGTAACCTACCACTTCGCAGCTGAGCCTTCGTTGATCCTAGACGTTTCCAATTCACAATAACAGCACTTACAGTTGACTGGGGAAGCTCTAGCAGGGAAGAAAATTTGACAAACTGACTTTTTGGAAAGGTGGCATCCAATGACGTTGCCATGTTGAAAGTCATTGAGCTCTTCAGTAAGACCATTCTATTGCCAATGTTTGTCTATGGAGATTGCACGGCTGTGTGCACGATTTTATACACCTGTCAGCAACGGGATGTGGTTGAAATAGCCAAATCCACTAATTTGAAAGTGTGTCCACATACTTTTGCATATACAGTTGAAGTCGGAAGTTTACATACACTTACATTGGAGTCAATAAAACAAGTTTTTCAACCACTCCACAAATTTCTTGTTAACAAACTATAGTCTTGGCAAGTCAGTTAGGACATCTACTTTGTGCATGACACAAGTAATTTTTCCAACAATTGTTTACAGACAGATTATTTCACTTATAATTCACCGTATCACAATTCCAGTGGGTCAGAAGTTTAAATACGCTAAGTTGACTGTGCCTTTAAACAGCTTGGAAAATTCCAGAAAATGATGTCATGGCTTTAGAAGCTTCTGATAGGGTAATTGACATCATTTGAGTCAATTGGAGGTGTACCTGTAGATGAATTTCAAGGCCTACCTTCAAACTCAATGCCTCTGATTGACATCATGGGAAAATCAAAAGAAATCAGCCAAAAATGTATAGACCTCCACAAGTCTGGTTCATCCTTGGGAGCATGTTCCAAATGCCTGAAGGTACCACGTTCATCTGTATAAACACCATGGGACCACGCAGTCGTCATACCGCTCAGGAAGGAGACGATCTGTCTCCTAGAGATGAACGTACTTTGGTGCGAAAAGTGCAAATCAATCCCAGAACAGCAGCAAAGGATCTTGTGAAGATGAAAGGCCGCTCAGCAAGGAAGAAACCACGGCTCCAAAACCGCCATAAAAAAGCCAGACTACGGTTTGCAACTGCACATGGCGTCAAAGATTGTACTTTTTGGAAAAATTTCCTCTGGTCTGATGAAACAAAAATAGAACTGTTTGGCCATAATGACCATCATTATGTTTGGAGGAAAAAGGGGGAGGCTTGCAAGCCAAAGAACACCATCCCAACTGTGAAGCACGGGGGTGGCAGCATCATGTTGTGAGGGTGCTTTGCTGTGAGGGTGCATCAGTCAGGAAGTTAAAGCTTGGTCTCAAATGGGTCTTCCAAATGGACAATGACCCCAAGCATACTTCCAAAGTTGTGGCAAAATGGCTTAAGGACAACAAAGTCAAGGTATTGGAGTGGCCATCACAAAGCCCTGACCTCAATCCTATAGAAAATTGTGGGCAGAACTGATAAGCGTGTACGAGCAAGGAGGCCTACAAACCTGACTCAGTGACACCAGCTCTGTCAGGAGGAATGGGCCAAAATTCACTCAACGTATTGTGGGAAGCTTGTGGAAGGCTACCCACAACGTTTGACCCAAGTTAAACAATTTAAAGGCAATGCTACAAAAAACTAATTGAGTGTATGTAAAATTCTGACCCACTGGGAATGTGATGAAAGAAATAAAAGCTGAAATAAATCCCCCTCTCTACTATTATTCTGACATTTCACATTCTTAAAATAAAGTGGTGATCCTAACTGACCTAAGACAGGGAATTTTTACTACGATTAAATGTCAGGAATTGTGAAAAACTGAGTTTAAATGTATTTGGCTAAGGTGTATGTAAACTTCCGACTTCAACTGTACAGTGTATATTGGAGGCAGTGACAGCTGGGGGCTATGTAGAACAATGAGAACCAAAACAGACTGTCTGAGTTCTAAATGGCGCCCTATGACCTAAGTAATGTACTACTGGACAAAAGTATTGCATTATATAAGGAATATGGTTCCATTTGGGACACAGCCTAAGTATAAGCTAACCTTGAGCCACTGTTAGAATATGCCAGTGTTCATGAGGCTCAGCTCTCCAGTGATAACCTATGTACAGTCACTTCTTACTAGTACAACAGCCGGCTATAACCCACAGGCACACAACAGTTAGAGATTACAGTACAATGTTATACATTCCTGTTCAATACTAGACCCTCACAGAATACACAGTTAAGGCACGTGCGAACGTATGCACAGTGCCCACGTGTAAGAAAGAACACATTATCGCTCATATAGACAAAACAAAAAGCATGTATGTCAATGTTGGGGTCACTTGCAATTCAAGAAATCCATTGCAACTCAATTCAGAGTGTTGAAAATGGTTCTTGATTTGAATTTCAATGCGTGATGATGACCTAATGTGAGAAGTAGCCATGGAACTGAGCCCAGCTGATAGGAAATGCATGTTGTGAATCTGAAACAAGCACAGTGTTCTCTACTAGACCTGACAGACTGTGCACAGGGGGAATATTGGCTAGCTCTGTGGCGTAATGGTGCCTGCCTTACCTGGCTGAAAGCATTTGAATATTGAAATGACTGCACATACCTAAGGATTCAAAACAGCCATTTCAGGAAAAACTGGGTCATGTTTTGACTTCGATGACCAATCTCAAACATGCATGCATGCATGCGCACACACTCACACAGGTATACATGCTGGGTGAAGAGTAATCCATCTTTAATTTAAACAAACTGACAGTTGTAATTTCATTAGTATCCTGAGGTTAAGCTGACTGGAGAGGGGGAAAAGATTTCCATGAGAACACACTGACAACCACTGAACTATAACTACAACGTGAATACAAATGTATTTCAATCTACACCGTCTCCTACAAGACAGTAGGAAAGATAGTTCTCGCTACTGAAAAAAGAAAGCAGTGTTTCCTTTAGCCGTTCTCAGGCAGTAAAAGAGTGCATGAACAGAGTTGAGTTGCCAAAGTAGCCAGGACTGAGGAGGGACAGACCTACCACAGGTTTGGGAGGCTTGGAGAGGGCCACCAGGCTAGCCAGGATATCCTCCTCACAGATCTGATTGATGACGTGGGCGTCGTACGCCACCGTGATAGAGATCTCTTCCATCATCTTGGCACAGGGCAGTATATTCCACAGGTGGGTGAAGTGGAAAAGAGTAAAGAGGTGGAAGAGAGGAGTGGAGAGGAAGAGAGGAGTCAACAGGTCTATCAGAGAGCCTGAGGAGTGACTGGCCTCTTTCACTGTCCCTCAAGGTACAAGCCACGCCCCTAAGGGCGGGTGTGATGGAGCGAGGGAGGGAGGAGCCCTGCAGAACAACACACCTGTTGTATTTCTCTCTCCCTCTGATGCTTGGTGTTCTCAAGTGTGTTGTGAGGAGGATAGTGTGTCTTTCGTTCCCCCTCTTCCTCAGAACCGCCAGGCTGGTATTCCTCCTCCTTTCTTCTTTTCCTACATTTGTTAGTCCTCCAATCCGTGGCGTTTTTCCAGCTCCTCTCGGGTTGCACTCCCGGTATTATTTTCCACTCCCTTCAGTCTTAGTAAGATGAAGTTTGGTTTAGACGCACTCGGAGATGGCTACACACACCAACACACGCTTCAACTGTGTGTTTCAGTGTGTGTGAGGAAGTGTTGGAGCTGTCAGACAAACCACAATGACTCGATGTGTTAAGTGACTCCGCAGTCTACATACGTCACACACTGCTTGTCCTCCCCCAAAAAGTTTGAAAACGAAACAATGTGAACAAAAATAAAAAAACGACTGCAGGCACAGCGAGTCTGATGTTTGAATTCAAGGTGACACAAAAAAACTAAACCACACAGCTGTCTGTAGCGCTGCCTGCAGCCTGACTTATCAGGACCCCACCGTGGTAAGCTTTAGCGTTAGCTTCAGTTGTTCCTGCTGAGACTCGGCCCAGTTCTCTTAGGAGATGTCCCTGGTGGGGAAAGGCACTGTATACAACATTCTCATCCTTTATTCCTTCTTCATTCTCTCAAGGGAGTAGTGTCTAAGAAACAGCAACCACTCCCTCTCTCTTCCTCTCTCTTGCTCTCTCCGTCTCCACTTCTTCTAAATGGTGAAACTGCTGAGCATGAAACGTCTCCCAGAGGGTTGTCAAAGGCAGGCAGAATAAATATTAATCAATCAAATCATGCCCGAGTTGGTTTTAAATGGATTTAAAACCTAAATGTTCCAAGGCGTCGATAAATCTTATTTTTGTCCTGGAAATGTCTCAAAGTTTCCTCAACATTGTTCTTGGGGTGTTTAAGGGCTGTGAAATGTAAATAATTTCCCCATAATCCGGGGGGGTTGTTAGTCGCTGAAAGCTTAGCATCGCTCCCCAACTAGCAGGTGCCAGTGAATTCTTGTACTCGACTAAGCTGCTTAGGAGTCAAGTTGATCCGCTTCAGACATCAAAGAAAAAATGTAAGGACAACATAAATTGAGCAGGCTGGCTTATATTTCCTTCCTTGGCACTCATGAACATATGAGGTATATCATCAACTGATTCAACTCTGCACTTGTCCATGGGGAAGTATAGTTCCATTGACAGGGTATGATGGTTGTAGTTGCCAGTAGACACCGTGCTTCGTTCCTTCTAACGACACCAAGTTCTGTGATGAGAGTATCTCTCGGACTCACACCGTGAGATTTGTCTCCTGAGAGAAGGGAACACGCATGCACACACATCTTCCACAAAAAGATGTGAAAAAAGGGTTTAAAAAGGACAAGATGCAAAAATAGAGTGGCTAATTCTGGAGACTAGGCTCTTCTCTGTCAAAACACCTCAGGCACAATGTCACTTCAGAGGACATTGAAGAGAGAATTGAAATCCTAAGATAAGAGAGCTGCTGCTGTTGCCCAATCAGGCAATTCATACGAGTGGTGGGGTCCTGTGACACACACACACGGTTGTGCCATTCTGGTGTGTGTGTGTCTTCTGGGAGATCAATGGGGGTCGACGTGCTAACGCTGCTTCTTGTATGGTCCTCCCTTGAGTGAGGAGGGGGAAGGGAGAGAGTGGTTGATAACAGTTTAACAATTTCTCCCTGCACTAGGTCAGAGTCAAGGCAGTTGCTTGGATGCCCCAGAGCATGAAAGTCCCTCATATTACACAGCAGTTCCTAGGCCAGTCAGTCAGATGTTCAGAAGGTTGCTATTACACGTTAAGCTCCCAAGAGACTCGATGGCCACCACAATCACTGTCAAGACCTTATTTTAGCCGCCAGTCAATTTGATTTCCTCCGAGTGGTTAAAGCTAAACAAACAGCCATGCAGGCTCAGAGTACAGGCTGGTTCCATCTGTCTCTTCAGTCCCACTGCAGAGTGTCTCCACCCAAAGGTGATTCTCTCTCTCAATTTAAGGGCTTTATTGGCATGGGAAACGTATGTCAACATTGTCAAAGCAAGTGAACTAGATAATAAACAAAAGTGAACAATAAAAATGTACAGTAAACATTAGACACACAGAAGTTCAAAAAGAATAAAGACATTTCAAATGTCATTATGTGCAAATAGTTAAATTACAAATGGGAAAATAACTAAACAAATATGGGTTGTATTTACAATGGTGTTTGTTCTTCACTGGTTGACCTTTTCTTGCGGCAACAGGTCACAAATCTTTCTGCTGTGATGCACACCGTGGTATTTCACCCAGTAGATACGGGAGTTTATCAAAATTGAATTTGTTTTCGAATTCTTTGTGGTTCTGTGTAATCGGAGGGAAATTATGTCTCTATAATATGGTCATACATTTGGGCAGGAGGTTAGGAAGTGCAACTCAGTTTCCACCTCATTTTGTGGGCAGTGTGCACACAGCCTGTCTTATCTTGAGAGCCATGTCTGCCTACGGCGGCCTTTCTCAATAGCAAGGCTATGCTTACGGAGTCTCTCTCTCCCAGATAAAGTGTCTCTCTCTAGACACTGGAGTAGATCCAGAATGTACAAAAAGACAGATTTGAAGTTTTCCTCCATTTCCTTGTCATATTGCTGCTGACTCACTGTGTGGCAGGCAGACCATGGATGCACCTGTTCAGCTCACCTTGTCCACTGAAGTCAATGCAAAGCCCGCCTAACCGCTCTAGCATTCCCTCTCCTCTCTCTCTCGCGGTCCTAAAGCCTGCCTCTCTCAGTCCATCCTCTATCTGACGATGTGTACACTTCGGTGTAAACAGCAAATACATTTCTCTGCGCAAAATGACTCAGAAGATCGCACACTGGCATATAACACCACAGTTCTGCAAGTGCAGTGTGTGTGCGCATGCACGAGCACAATTGTTTTACATCATGTCAGTACGTGATAAGGTGAAGTAATATTACTCAAACATTTAGCAGATAATTTTCTTCCAGAAGCTTTTAAAGACAAGCTTGTACGAGGCAATAATTACATAATAACGTATGCAGAGTGTCTACACTCAGGATATCCTGTCATTAGACATACACAGGGGAGAGGTGGAGGGAGACAGAGATGCATACAGAGAGCAGGGATGGGTGCGGAAGGAGAGAATTATCTCTTCCATCACGCTCTTCTTCCTTCCTGTAAAACTAGAAGGGCTCCCTGCTTTGCCACCGAGACAGTTGCAAAGCAAGCTAAACACACAAAAAACAAAACGAGCGAGCACACACACAAACACACGAGCGCACACACAAACACACGAGCGCACACACACACACACACACGAGCGCACACACACACACACACACACGAGCGCACACAACATACGAGCGCACACAACACACGAGCGCACACAACACACGAGCGCACACAACACACGAGCGCACACAACACACGAGCGCACACAACACACGAGCGCACACAACACACGAGCGCACACAACACACGAGCGCACACAACACACGAGCGCACACAACACACGAGCGCACACAACACACGAGCGCACACAACATACGAGCGCACACAACATACGAGCGCACACAACATACGAGCGCACACAACACACGAGCGCACACAACACACGAGCGCACACAACACACGAGCGCACACAACACACGAGCGCACACAACACACGAGCGCACACAACACACGAGCGCACACAACACACGAGCGCACACAACACACGAGCGCACACAACACACGAGCGCACACAACATACGAGCGCACACAACATACGAGCGCACACAACACACGAGCGCACACAACATACGAGCGCACACAACATACGAGCGCACACAACATACGAGCGCACACAACATACGAGCGCACACAACATACGAGCGCACACAACATACGAGCGCACACAACATACGAGCGCACACAACATACGAGCACACACAACATACGAGCACACACAACATACGAGCACACACAACATACGAGCACACACGTGTGTGCGCAGGCAGCCTCAGCTCAATATATTCTCCATGTGGGAGGAGGTAGGAGGTACAGTGAACATCTATAACCACACACTGACAGGCTGCGGATGTGGTGTGCCATTCCACATAGAAGATATTGAGAGAAGGAAATACAGTTGAAGTCGGAAGTTTACATAGGTTGGAGTCATTAAAACAAGTCTAAGTGTTTCAACCACACCACAAATGTCTTGTTAACAAACTATAGTTTTGGCAAGTCGGTTAGGACATCTACTTTGTGCATGACACAAGTAATTTTTCCAACAATTGTTTACAGACAGATTATTTCATTTATAATTCACTGTATCACAATTCCAGTGGGTCAGAAGTTTACATACACTAAGTTTACTGTGCCTTTAAACAGCTTGGAAAATTCCAGAAAATGATGTTATGGCTTTAGAAGCTTCTGATAGGCTAATTGACATCATTTGAGTCTATTGGAGGTGTACCTGTGGATGTATTTCAAGGCCTACCTTCAAACTCAATGCCTCTGATTGACATCATGGGAAAATCAAAAGAAATCAGCCAAGACCTCAGAAAAAAAAATCTGGTTCATCCTTGGGAGCAATTTCCAAATGCCTGAAGGTACCACGTTCATCTGTACAAACAATAGTACGCAAGTATAAACACCATTGGACCACACAGCCTCATACCGCCAAGGAAGGAGACGCGTTCTGTCTCCTAGAGATGAATGTACTTTGGTGCGAACAGTGCAAATCAATCCCAGAACAACAGCAAAGGACCTTGTGAAGATGCTGGAGGAAACAGGTACAAAAGTATCCACAGTAAAACGAGTCCTATATCGACATAACGTGAAAGGCCGCTCAGCAAGGAAGAAAACCGCCATAAAATAGACAGACTACGGTTTGCAACTGCACATGGGGACAAAGTTCGTACTTTTGGAGAAATGTTCTCTGGTCTGATGAAACAAAAATAGAACTGTTGGGCTATAATGACCATCGTTATGTTAGGAGGAAAAAGGGGGAGACTTGCAAGCCAAGGAGCACCATCCCAACCGTGAAGCACAGGGGTGGCAGCATCATGTTGTGGGGGTGCTTTACTGCAAGAGGGACTGGTGCACTTCACAAAATAGATGGCTTCATGAGGAAGGAAAATGATGTGGATATATTGAAGCAACATCTCAAGACATCAGTCAGGAAGTTAAAGCGTGGTCGCAAATGGGTCTTCCAAATGGACAATGACCCCAAGCATACTTCCAAAGTTGTGGTAAAATGGCTTAAGAACAACAAAGTCAAGGTATTGGAGTGGCCATCACAAAGCCCTGACCTCAATCCTATAGAGAATTTGAGGGCAGAACTGAAAAAGCATGTGCGAGCAAGGAGGCCTACATTTACATTTACATTTAAGTCATTTAGCAGACGCTCTTATCCAGAGCGACTTACAAACCTGACTCAGTTACACCAGCTCTGTCAGGAGGAATGGGACAAAATTCACCCAACATATTGTGGGAAGCTTATGGAAGGCTACCCACAATGTTTGACCCAAGTTAAACAATTTAAAAGGCAATGCTACCAAATACTAATTGAGCGTATGTAAACTTCAGACCCACTGGGAATGGGATACAGTGAATTATAAAATAAATAATCTGTCTGTAAACAATTGTTGGAAAAAGCTGAAATAAATCATTCTCTCTACTATTATTTCGGACATTTCACATTCTTAAAATAAAGTGATGATCCTAACTGACCTAAAACAGGGAATTTTTACGAGGATTAAATGTCAGGAATTGTGAAAAACTCAGTTTAAATGTATTTGACAAAGGTGTATGTAAACTTCCGACTTCAACTGTATGTTTACAAGGAAATATCAAGTTTCAAGTTGTTACGTGCACTAGTACAGTGAAATGACTTTCCTGCTTGCTCTGTCCCAACAATATCAGTAGTACTATAAAACAAAGTCAAGCAGAACAAAAACACATGACAAATACTTGACTTTTAAAAAGTTTTATAATACTACTGATAAGACGAACGCGGGAAAGTAAGTAAGCTAAATACAGGGTCAGTGCCAATACCATATTTACAATGTGCAGGGACACTTGAGTGGTAAGGGTAAATATCCTCATAACCTGTTAGGTAGACTATGGCAAACCTGGCTTAGAAGTCATGTAGGCAATTCAACTAGACTGACACTTTCACATCTGAAAATAAAACTGGACTTCGCCCAGTTGGAAGCATAAGCTCCCTTTTGGATCAGTGGTCAGTGCAGTGTGTAAAACAGGGGGAACAGAAAACCGAGAATAATGGTTCCTACCTTGATGTTACAGGCCTGTTCCATGAGCCTGCGGGCGTTCTCTGCAGCCCTGTAGCGTTTGGGCAGCTGGACCCGGAAGAACTTCAGAGCCCCCTCAAAGTCAGTCTGAAGCAGGTCCTCCTTGGATGTCTGAGGAGAAAGAAGACAAGCTCAGCCAATAGAATAGAATATGACAGAGACAGAAGTCTGAAAACATGACACTATGACACTTTACTTTGTAATGTTGGAAAGATGATAGTACTCAACTGTAATGGGAAATGATTTGATTAGTTATTTTCCTGTATTTTATTTAATGTTGATATGGATTTATATGTAATAAACATGATCATATGTGAAGGAAGACTCAGACAGATGCTTTCCCTTGAGGGAAGGGAAACAGGAGTTAACCATGTGTGTTTAATTAACATACTTAATAAAAGTACTTTTAGTTTAGTGAACAGATTGTTGGCGACTAAGTAGTGATGCTTTACCTTTGACCCGTTTAACTGCCAGCATCTAATCTACCAGTGTTGAATGTTAACGTCGACCAGTGTTGAATGTTAACGTCGACCAGTGTTGAATGTTAACGTCGACCAGTGTTGAATGTTAACGTCGACCAGTGTTGAATGTTAACGTCGACCAGTGTTGAATGTTAACGTCGACCAGTGTTGAATGTTAACGTCGACCAGTGTTGAATGTTAACGTCGACCAGTGTTGAATGTTAACGTCGACCAGTGTTGAATGTTAACGTCGACCAGTGTTGAATGTTAACGTCGACCAGTGTTGAATGTTAACGTCGACCAGTGTTGAATGTTAACGTCGACCAGTGTTGAATGTTATGGTTACAGTTTGATACCAGACTGAGTCGAGGGCACACTGATAATGTATCTGTGCCACCCTGATTCTGTAGCAGCCAACGTTGTGACTTCCTACAAGCCTCGTGCTGGTGTTTACAGTACCGTCAGTGCTGTGTGATTAACAGAGGAGGACCTTCTCCAAGAGGCCCGTTACACAGTTTCTCTGCTTCTGTTGTGACATTGTCTCCATGTTGCAACTTGTAATAAACCGGATTTATTTCCGACTGATTTGACGACTGCTCACCTTTTGGTTCACCTGGAATTTCCTTTACATTAACCATGAGTAATACTACTTTGATCCAAGATATCTGGTAGTGTCATTTCAAGTGAGACGGGTGTTTAAAACAGGTTGAAGCCCTTGTTAATAGGGCTGAACGTAACATCACCACACAATGGCATAATGACGCATCGTCATAATGATGATTCACACAAAACACTAAATTAACAGCCCAAGCTATTGAACAATTCAACAATATAGCTACATTACAAAAGTATGTTGTTGGACAACAGTTGCCCTCGCAGGGTAAGATTGCCCATCCCTGGCCTAATGCCTATCCTGTCCTAGCCCCAGTCCCTATCTCAGTCCCTGCCCCAACCCCAGTCACTATCCAGTCCATCTCTCACCGCAAGTAGTTTGGGGACGAAGAGGCGATGGCCCATCCCCAGGAGCCCCATCACCTTACAGACAGAGTCTGTCTCCCCAGCTTTCTCCTCCGCTGAACCCCCTTCCTCTGACCCCCAGCTGCCCATCCGCAGTGCCGCTGGTAGCTGGGTGGGCATGGCAGTGACCGGGGGTGATGGTTGGGTGGAGGGGGAAAGAGAGGGAGAGAAGGACGGAGAGGAGAGAGGCTCCAGCTCTGGGGCCAGGGTGGCCAGGGTGCAGGGCGACTCCAGCGTGCAGTCCCAGCTTGGTCTGAGCTAAGTCCAATATCGGTCAATCCGACCAAGACTTCAGGTCAGGGTCCAGCAGAGATTATTCTCTTAGGCTGTTTGGCAATTCAAGCTAGGTCTTAACGAATGGCAGCAGTGACCTTTAGGGGGAAAGAATAGGTCGATAGTTCCGCATCGGGTAGTGACACACAACACAGTGAGGTATTGGATCAGAGGTTCTCTCGATAGACTGGCCAAGCCTGTCGTCCCCCAATAACACAAACTCAGCAGAAATACACCACGAATAGATCCACAGGTAGAGAGGATCCAGTGGGGTTGAGCACCAGAGAATCAGTGAGTTGGTTGGGTTCATTCAGTAAGCTCCGTTGTCAGAGAGCCGATATAGCCCCTCGACCTGACAACACTATAGTCCCTTCATCACAACTGACCAGCGCAGTCGGCATAATGTAGATACGGTGAGGAAGGAAATACAGTGCAAGGATACTCATCTGCTTTTCTCAACAACAACAAATCCCAAAACAGGGGGGGCATGCCATTGCCTAGCAACAGACAGGCACGAGGCTAGACGGTTTAAGCAGATGACAGGTCTTCACCTTTTTATCCCCCTCCCTTCTTCAAAGAGCAAGTATCTCTCTTTTCACAACCGAGACCAAGGCTTAACAAGGACAAAACCCGAGACCAAGGCTTAACAAGGACAAAAGACAGACTTCAATGATCCTCTTTATCTTCAGCCGAGAGGTAACGCTATAGACATATAGGTCAGGGCATACTGAGTTTGCTTCAGAAAATCTGTCCACAAACATCCCTCCCTTCCAAATGATGTAGTCCCTTCACGTCCGAAGCGGTCCTTTCTGATGTAACACACATCGGAAGCTGAGGGGAGGAAGAGACTGAAGTGATTCTGTCTATTAGCCACGCCGCCTTAGGCTGAAGCTGCTTCCATCCCAAACAGTGACGTCTTGGCGTTGTGTTGTTAACAGCTGAACGGACTTTAAGGACGATGGTGACTCAGAGTCCAAGAGAGGAAACAGATGTAGTGGTGGTAGAGATCAGGGCGAGGCAGAGTAGGGAAGGCTCTGACAGGGAGCCTTAGCAGGACACACAAGCTTGAGTGTGTGTGTCTTGGTCTCTGTCAGGAAATCCTTTACTCCCATAAAGGAGCATTGAAATAGCCAAGGCCCTCAGAAGCAGAGTTCAATTAGGAAGAAACATCCACAAAGGCTTTAAAAAGGACTCCTGAATCTAATACCTCCAGCAGACTTCCATAGGAAACACATCCAGAGTAGTAATCCTTCCAGTCAAGGTAAAGGTTTCCTTCCAGGTCCTTTGCAGGAGGGTCCTTTGCTGTGTCAGATTCTACTGGTCCAAAGCCTCAGCCAAACGGGGGAGCCACAGGTTTGGGTTTGGTCTGGCAATAGCTAGTGGAGGCATGTGGAGAGAAACCACACCGGTTCTCCCACCTTCCTTTTCCTCCCTCTCCCTTCCCCTCTCGCCTTCAAGACTCGCCCAGCTAAAGGGTCTGCGATGCTACTGGCTAACACAGCTGCTCTGATGCAGAGGTCTGGCTGGGGCTGGGCGGAGGGAGAGAGAGCGAGCGAGCGAGCATGTGACTGAGATGCTGAGGCAGAGAGGTGCTAGAAGACAAGAGGAGAAGGAGAGGGGAAGGGTATGATAGAGGGGTCTGAGGGTTGACGCGCTCGCGGTAGACATCCCTGAAAAAAATGTAAGACCACCCTCCTCCTCCTTTTCTACACCTCAGCTAATGGCTAACTGCTAACAGCTAAAAGATGTTAGTGCTGCTGCCGTGCACTCCTAAAGGACTATGGTAGACCGGCAGGGGCGGGTAAGTGCACAGAGGGAGAGGGAGGGGGAGAGAGACAGAGGGATAGAGGGGAGGGGGAGAGGGAAGGGGAGAGAAACAGAGGGAGAGAGGGGAGGGGAGAGGGAGGGGGAGAGAGGGGAAGAAGGGAGGGGGAGAGGAAGGAGGAGAGGGAGGCTCTGGGAATAATGCCGTCATGCCTGACCACTCGGACACACACACACACACAACCAATATATGCTTTAATAGCATGAAAGTACTATTTTGTTGTAGCTGGAGGCTTTTTAAAATCTAACAATAGACAGTAATGGGTATCATCGGCGAGGAGACCGTGTGTGGAAACAAAGTACGGGTTCAAATAGAAGAGCAATCACCATAGCCCTCCCAGGAGCTGCTAGTTCACCTGGGTTCACCTCACACATGGTTTCTACCCACTCTTTAAGCTCCCTTGTTCGCGCTCCCTCGTTCGCTCTCATCTTTCTGGTGACCCTGTGATCATCAGCGTAACCCATTCCCTTCACAGCGACTCAACGTTGTTCAAAATAAAATGCTGGCGAAAAGTCACATTTACAGTGCATGACAATTTCTTCAACCGATTAGTATGCAAGTTCAGTTTAAAGAAAAATGTTATAACAATGCATTGGCCTACAATCTGAACTGTAAAGAATTCAGCACTTAATCACCAGCATTTAACTGACATTTCTTTGAACCTAGTCCAAAATTAATACTCCCAATGGCAGGGGGTTATGGGATTTTGTCTCTCAGCGCAGAATGGTAACACATAGTTTGAGGTACAAGACTAATTGATTAGCCTGTTAATTTGTCAGCAATAGCACTGCAATCACAGTATCTGATAGACTTGACATTTGACCTGAAGTACACTATAATAGCACAGCCGTTGTACTTCTGTTTTAAATAAAAATGTAATGAAATCGAACAATATATATTAAATGTAAAAAAAAAAAAAGGAGAGCTTTAGAGTGGTTGTTATTGGACAATTCCAGGTGGTCCCTCCGTTTCAAAATATTATTTACCGCAGTACAAGATACCCTCCCTGTTTCAATATATTCTTTACCGCAGTACAAGATACCCTCCCTGTTTCAATATATTCTTTACCGCAGTACAAGATGCCCTCCCTGTTTCAATATATTCTTTACCGCAGTACAAGATACCCTCCCTGTTTCAATATATTCTTTACCGCAGTACAAGATGCCCTCCCTGTTTCAATATATTCTTTACCGCAGTACAAGATGCCCTCCCTGTTTCAATATATTCTTTACCACAGTACAAGATACCCTCCCTGTTTCAATATATTCTTTACCGCAGTACAAGATACCCTCCCTGTTTCAATATATTCTTTACCGCAGTACAAGATACCCTCCCTGTTTCAATATATTCTTTACCGCAGTACAAGATACCCTCCTTGTTTCAATATATTCTTTACCGCAGTACAAGATACCCTCCTTGTTTCAATATATTCTTTACCGCAGTACAAGATGCCCTCCCTGTTTCAATATATTCTTTACCGCAGTACAAGATACCCTCCCTGTTTCAATATATTCTTTACCACAGTACAAGATACCCTCCCTGTTTCAATATATTCTTTACCGCAGTAATACCCTCCCTGTTTCAATATATTCTTTACCGCAGTACAAGATACCCTCCCTGTTTCAATATATTCTTTACCGCAGTAATACCCTCCCTGTTTCAATATATTCTTTACCGCAGTACAAGATACCCTCCCTGTTTCAATATATTCTTTACCGCAGTACAAGATACCCTCCCTGTTTCAATATATTCTTTACCGCAGTACAAGATACCCTCCCTGTTTCAATATATTCTTTACCGCAGTACAAGATACCCTCCATTTCAATATATTCTTTACCGCAGTACAAGATACCCTCCATTTCAAAATATTCTTTACCGCAGTACAAGATACCCTCCCTGTTTCAAAATATTCTTTACCGCAGTACAAGATACCTTCCCTGTTTCAATATATTCTTTACCGCAGTACAAGATACCCTCCCTGTTTCAATATATTCTTTACCGCAGTACAAGATGCCCTCCCTGTTTCAATATATTATTTACCGCAGTACAAGATACCCTCCCTGTTTCAATATATTCTTTACCGCAGTACAAGATGCCCTCCTTGTTTCAATATATTCTTTACCGCAGTACAAGATGCCCTCCCTGTTTCAATATATTCTTTACCACAGTACAAGATGCCCTCCTTGTTTCAATATATTCTTTACCACAGTACAAGATACCCTCCCTGTTTCAATATATTCTTTACCGCAGTACAAGATACCCTCCTTGTTTCAATATATTCTTTACCGCAGTACAAGATACCCTCCCTGTTTCAATATATTCTTTACCGCAGTACAAGATGCCCTCCCTGTTTCAATATATTCTTTACCGCAGTACAAGATACCCTCCTTGTTTCAATATATTCTTTACCGCAGTACAAGATGCCCTCCCTGTTTCAATATATTCTTTACCGCAGTACAAGATACCCTCCTTGTTTCAATATATTCTTTACCGCAGTACAAGATACCCTCCCTGTTTCAATATATTCTTTACCACAGTACAAGATACCCTCCCTGTTTCAATATATTCTTTACCGCAGTAATACCCTCCCTGTTTCAATATATTCTTTACCACAGTACAAGATACCCTCCCTGTTTCAATATATTCTTTACCGCAGTACAAGATACCCTCCCTGTTTCAATATATTATTTACCGCAGTACAAGATACCCTCCCTGTTTCAATATATTCTTTACCGCAGTACAAGATACCCTCCCTGTTTCAATATATTCTTTACCGCAGTACAAGATACCCTCCTTGTTTCAATATATTCTTTACCGCAGTACAAGATACCCTCCATTTCAAAATATTCTTTACCGCAGTACAAGATACCCTCCCTGTGTCAATATATTCTTTACCGCAGTACAAGATACCCTCCCTGTTTCAATATATTCTTTACCACAGTACAAGATACCCTCCCTGTTTCAATATATTCTTTACCGCAGTACAAGATACCCTCCCTGTTTCAATATATTCTTTACCACAGTACAAGATAACCTCCCTGTTTCAATATATTCTTTACCGCAGTACAAGATACCCTCCTTGTTTCAATATATTCTTTACCACAGTACAAGATACCAGGGACGGTTAACTCTGGAGATCACATCTATCTCTACTGAGTTCGCTAAATCTCCTTACTAGTTTTTTTGGCCTCTTATTAAAAAAAAATGTGATGAATTGGTGCCTGTAGGGAAATTCAAAAGGCTGATTTAGTACCTTTTTAACGAAGAATGTGTTTGATTTCTATGACCGTATTATGCTTTTAGTGTATATTGATGTGTATAGTGATGTCTCAGCCGCCAGTATCTATGCTGCAGTAGTTTGTGTCGGGGGGCTAGGGTCAGTCTATCTGGAGTATTTCTCCTGTCTTATCTGGTGTCTTGTGTGAATTTAAGTCTCTCTGTGTCTCTCTGTGTCTCTCTGTGTGTGTGTGTGTCATCTATGAACATTGTCTCTGTGTGTGTGTGTGTGTCATCTATGAACATTTGAACATCTTGGCCATGTTCTGTTATAATCTCCACCCGGCACAGCCTGAAGAGGACTGGCCACCCCTCAGAGTCTGGTTCCTCTCTAGGTTTCTTCCTAGGTTCTGGCCTTTCTAGGGAATTTTTCCTAGCCACCGTGCTTCTACATCTGCATTGCTTGCTATTTGGGGTTTTAGGCTGGGTTTCTGTACAGCACTTTGTGACATCAACTGATGTAAGAAGAGCTTTATAAATACATTTGATTGATTGATGATAAACAGAGCTCATCTGTGAAAGAGACCTTGGTCTCAGCAAGACTCCCTGTTAAAATAACGGTTAAATAAAATGAAGAAATGGGCAGCAGAGGGAGACATAGGCAAACTATTCCACTTTCTTACAACCCAGTCATCCACACTGTACTACACAGAACATCATACTCTGACAGCAGAGATGCTCTTCCCATGTATTTACTAAACACTGCAGAACCCCCCCCACAGTAACTAAAAATAGATATATTTTTAAAATCAGTCAAATGGTTCATAAGTAAGAGAGAGGATGGTGGTCTGTATCTTGACTCCGGTTAAAAAGCACAAAAACATCCTTTTTGACGTTTTCTTCTAAACGTTTTGGATTTCGGGGTTGGTTCATCTGATTCTGGATCTGTGGTTAAGGCCAACTTCTTCTACCTCAAGACCGTTGAGGTCAAAAAGACTTAATATAATCTGATTCATAGCAATCAAAAAAGGCAGGTCGAAGTCTTAGGCCTCTGTGTTGTGTGAATCGTCCAATAGCATAACAGGATTTGTCTAATTGAAAATCAAAGGAATGTGTTAGAGCTGATTGAGTTGATTGGAGAATCTTTTTTTTGTTAGATATAAGAAGAATAAACATTTTTGTTGCACCATATCCCTGGATCTCATTGAATGTTTGGCCGTTTGGAAACCTTGAGTGTGGACTGTATGCGTACGAAACAACCCCGCTTCAGGCTTGGGCAGTGGCTACGGTAAAGAGGAAAGGAAGCCACTACAGAATGGTTTGAACCCCCAGTACATGAATAAAAGGAAAGGAAGCCGATCACACCTTGAGGAGGGCCAGAGCCACGTTGAAGATGACGTTCAGACCCTAGGAGAAGAGAAGAACATGGTGAAGATGACTGCCATTTATCACAGGTCTTAAGCACACACACAGCTCTGTAGCTATCACCTAAACACATGTCATACAGTGGAAAGAATCAAAGTGTTTCATCTCATCAACTGTCTTCATATCAGCTGCTTTATCTTGTAAACGTAATGCCAATAAACCATGTAGAAAATGTCTATTTTTTTTTATTGTGATGGATTGGCAAAGTGAAAATGATCTTCAAAATGAAAAGACTTCTGACTTATGAAACTGCTGAGTTGAGAGTTAAGAAAAAACACACATAAAACAAATGACAATGATACTTCTGGTGCATCTATGTATTTGTACCATACTATCTATGTATTTGTACCATACTATCTATGTATTTGTACCATACTATCTATGTAACTTCAAACATCCATTCATGATTCATATTGTCAGATTTCATAGTGTCTGTATTGTCCATTCATGATTTCATATGATTTCAAAGCAAACGGTCCGTTGATGATAATAAGGACTGTACGTTCCCAAGGGAACGCTATGGAAACACGCCCACCCCTGAGGATACAAAGGCACCTGGACCCACAGTACTGAGTGACAACCATCTAAAAGAAAGACGGAACTAGATGGAGAGGACAAGTGGTGTGGGCCGGGAGAGAGAGAGACAGATGGAGGGAGGAGAAGAGAAACAGACCGTCCCTCTCATGGACAGGTTGGGCTCCATCATGGGCACAACGACAGACAGATGGATGAATGAATGACAGAGTGAGAAAATGAGAGAAATAAATAGATTAAGGAGAAAGGAAGAGGGACAGCAAGTGAGAGGGACAGCAAGTGAGAGAGGGGGAGAAGGGGAGAGAGAGAGGATGCTTAAGTCAGCTCCGCATGGGAACACGACAGCCCGTTCACATGGCAACACTGGGCTAAAAATATCTTCCCAGTTCTATAAATAACCAGGAGAAGGCTTCTTTCTCTCTCTTCCTCCGTCTATTTTTCAAAGGGCTCTAGGTGGCGCTAGGATGTCAGAGGCAGGCAGGCAGGCACAGACACAGACACAGACACAGACACAGACACAGACAGACACACACATAGAGAGAAACAATGCATGCAGGGCAGAATTAGGCCAATATCCAATAATAATAAAAACTCAAAAAAGAGCAATTAAGTTTTGGAAACATCTAAAATACAGTGACACCCTCATATCACTACCAAGCCCTGCAATGCCAAGAGCTGAGCAAAGAAAAGAGTCCCCTTATCCAGCTGGTCCTGGGGCTGAGTTCACAAACCTGTTCTACTAACACACTGAAGCCTCAGGACCAGAACATCCAATCAATCAGGATAAACCAAATTACAACACAGTCAAAACAAAACTATATTGCTTATTGGGAAACACAAGCACAAACACAAAGCAAAATGCAGTGCTATCTGGCCCCAAATCGACAGCACACTGTGGCTAACTATTTGACCATGGTTACAGATCAAAACCTTAGAAAAACCTTGACAAAGTACAGGCTCAGTGAGCACAGCCTTGCCATTGAGAAGGGTAGACACAGGAAAACCTGTCTCCCTGTAGAGGAAAGGCTGTGCAACCACTGCACAACAGCAGAACCTGAGACAGAGCTGCATTTCCTGACAAAATGTCAAAAATATAAAACAATTAGAGAGTGTCATTTCCCCAAATTTGAAACCCTTATTCAAGGTTTCAAAGACCTCTATGATGAGAGTAGGCTACCCGTCCTGTTGGGGGAGGACGCAGAGAGCTGTGGGTTGGCAGCGCACTACATTGCTGCCTGCCATAAGTTGAGGGACAGTGTCTGACAGACCAATCAACCTGCACATGTCCTCTACTGTATGTTTATTGTTATTGTTGAATGTATGGTTATTTTGACCCTTGGTTATTGTTGTTACTGTTGTCCCGTTGACAATTTTGAGCCTAATTTTTATATTGTAAATATCCAAAATAAGCTTTGGCAATATGTACATTGTTACCTCATGCCAATAAAGCAAATTGAATTGAAATGACACACAGAGAGCGAGCGAGACACACAGAGAGAGAGCGAGACACTCGCTCTGTCTGTCTCGCGCGTTCTCGCTCGCTGGCTCTCTGTGTGTGTGTGTGTGTGTGTGCCTCGCGCTCGCTGTGTGTGTGTGTGTGTGCCTCGCGCTCGCTGTGTGTGTGTGTGTGTGTGTGTGTGTGCCTCGCGCTCGCTGTGTGTGTGTGTGTGTGTGTGTGTGTGTGTGTGTGTGTGTGTGTGTGTGTGTGTGTGTGTGTGTGTGTGTGTGTGTGTGTGTGCGTGTGTGTGTGTGTGCGTGTGTGTGTGCCTCGCGCTCGCTGTCCGTGTGTGCGTGTGTGTGTGCCTCGCGCTCGCTGTCCGTGTGTGTGTGCCTCGCGCTCGCTGTCCGTGTGTGCGTGTGTGTGTGCCTCGCGCTCGCTGTCCGTGTGTGCGTGTGTGTGTGCCTCGCTGTCCGTGTGTCCGTGGGTGTGTGCCTCGCTGTGTGTGTCTGTCCGTGGGTGTGTGCCTCGCTGTGTGTGTCTGTCCGTGGGTGTGTGCCTCGCTGTGTGTGTCTGTCCGTGGGTGTGTGCCTCGCTGTGTGTGTCTGTCCGTGGGTGTGTGCCTCGCTGTGTGTGTCTGTCCGTGGGTGTGTGCCTCGCTGTGTGTGTCTGTCCGTGGGTGTGTGCCTCGCTGTGTGTGTCTGTCCGTGGGTGTGTGCCTCGCTGTGTGTGTCTGTCCGTGGGTGTGTGCCTCGCGCGCGCTGTGTGTGTCTGTCCGTGGGTGTGTGCCTCGCGCGCGCTGTGTGTGTCTGTCCGTGGGTGTGTGCCTCGCGCGCGCTGTGTGTGCCTGTCCGTCTTTGTCTCTCTCTCTCTCTCTCTCTCTCGCTGTGCCTGTCCGTCTTTGTCTCTCTCTCTCTCTCTCTCGCTGTGCCTGTCCGTCTTTGTCTCTCTTTCTGTCCGTCCCTCTCTGTCCCTCTCCGTCCCTCTCCGTCCGTCCCTGTCCGTCCGTCCCTGTCCGTCCGTCCCTGTCCGTCCGTCCCTGTCCGTCCGTCCCTGTCCGTCCGTCCCTGTCCGTCCGTCCCTGTCCGTCCGTCCCTGTCCGTCCGTCCCTGTCCGTCTCCGTCTCTGTCCGTCTCCGTCTCTGTCCGTCTCCGTCTCTGTCCGTCTCCGTCTCTGTCCGTCTCCGTCTCTGTCCGTCCGTCTCTGTCCGTCCGTCTCTGTCCGTCCGTCTCTGTCCCTCTCTGTCCGTCTCTGTCCCTCTCTGTCCGTCTCTGTCCCTCTCTGTCCGTCTCTGTCCCTCTCTGTCCGTCTCTGTCCCTCTCTGTCCGTCTCTGTCCCTCTCTGTCCGTCTCTGTCCCTCTCTGTCCGTCTCTGTCCCTCTCTGTCCGTCTCTGTCCCTCTCTGTCCGTCCGTCCCTCTCTGTCCGTCCCTCTCTGTCCGTCCCTCTCTGTCCGTCCCTCTCTGTCCGTCCCTCTCTGTCCGTCCCTCTCTGTCCGTCCCTCTCTGTCCGTCCGTCTCTGTCCGTCCGTCTCTGTCCGTCCGTCCGTCTCTGTCCGTCCGTCCGTCTCTGTCCGTCCGTCCGTCTCTGTCCGTCCGTCCGTCTCTGTCCGTCCGTCCGTCCGTGTCCGTCCGTCCGTCTCTGTCCGTCCGTCCGTCTCTGTCCGTCCGTCCGTCCGTCTCTGTCCGTCCGTCCGTCCGTCTCTGTCCGTCCGTCTCTGTCCGTCCGTCTCTGTCCGTCCGTCCGTCTCTGTCCGTCCGTCTCTGTCCGTCCGTCTCCGTCCGTCCGTCTCCGTCCGTCCGTCTCCGTCCGTCCGTCTCTCTCCGTCCGTCTCTCTCCGTCCGTCTCTCTCCGTCCGTCTCTGTCCGTCCGTCTCTGTCCGTCCGTCTCTGTCCGTCTCTGTCCGTCTCTGTCCGTCTCTGTCCCTCTCTGTCCCTCTCTGTCCCTCTCTGTCCGTCTCTGTCCGTCTCTGTCCGTCTCTGTCCGTCCGTCTCTGTCCGTCCGTCTCTGTCCGTCCGTCTCTGTCCGTCCGTCTCTGTCCGTCTCTGTCCCTCTCTGTCCGTCTCTGTCCGTCTCTGTCCGTCTCTGTCCGTCCGTCTCTGTCCGTCCGTCTCTGTCCGTCCGTCTCTGTCCCTCTCTGTCCGTCTCTGTCCGTCTCTGTCCGTCTCTGTCCGTCTCTGTCCGTCTCTGTCCGTCTCTGTCCGTCTCTGTCCGTCTCTGTCCGTCCGTCTCTGTCCGTCTCTGTCCGTCTCTGTCCGTCTCTGTCCGTCTCTGTCCGTCTCTGTCCGTCTCCGTCCGTCTCTGTCCGTCCGTCTCTGTCCGTCCGTCTCTGTCCGTCCGTCTCTGTCCGTCCGTCTCTGTCCGTCCGTCTCTGTCCGTCCGTCTCTGTCCGTCCGTCTCTGTCCGTCCGTCTCTGTCCGTCCGTCTCTGTCCGTCCGTCTCTGTCCGTCCGTCTCCGTCTCTGTCCGTCTCTGTCCGTCCGTCTCCGTCTCTGTCCGTCTCTGTCCGTCTCTGTCCGTCTCTGTCCGTCTCTGTCCGTCTCTGTCCGTCCGTCTCTGTCCGTCCGTCTCTGTCCGTCCGTCTCTGTCCGTCCGTCTCTGTCCGTCCGTCTCTGTCCGTCTCTGTCCGTCCGTCTCTGTCCGTCCGTCTCTGTCCGTCCGTCTCTGTCCGTCTCTGTCCGTCCGTCTCCGTCTCTGTCCGTCTCTGTCCGTCTCTGTCCGTCTCTGTCTCTGTCCGTCCGTCTCTCTCCGTCCGTCTCTCTCCGTCCGTCTCTCTCCGTCCGTCTCTCTCCGTCCGTCCCTCTCCGTCCCTCTCCGTCCCTCTCCGTCCCTCTCCGTCCGTCCCTGTCCGTCCGTCCCTGTCCGTCCGTCCCTGTCCGTCCGTCCCTGTCCGTCCGTCCCTGTCCGTCCCTCTCTGTCCCTCTCTGTCCGTCTCCGTCTCTGTCCGTCTCCGTCTCTGTCCGTCTCCGTCTCTGTCCGTCCGTCTCTGTCCCTCTCTGTCCGTCTCTGTCCCTCTCTGTCCGTCTCTGTCCCTCTCTGTCCGTCTCTGTCCCTCTCTGTCCGTCTCTGTCCCTCTCTGTCCGTCTCTGTCCCTCTCTGTCCGTCTCTGTCCCTCTCTGTCCGTCCGTCCCTCTCTGTCCGTCCCTCTCTGTCCGTCCCTCTCTGTCCGTCCCTCTCTGTCCGTCCCTCTCTGTCCGTCCCTCTCTGTCCGTCCGTCTCTGTCCGTCCGTCCGTCTCTGTCCGTCCGTCCGTCTCTGTCCGTCCGTCCGTCTCTGTCCGTCCGTCCGTCTCTGTCCGTCCGTCCGTCTCTGTCCGTCCGTCCGTCCGTGTCCGTCCGTCCGTCTCTGTCCGTCCGTCCGTCTCTGTCCGTCCGTCCGTCCGTCTCTGTCCGTCCGTCCGTCCGTCTCTGTCCGTCCGTCTCTGTCCGTCCGTCTCTGTCCGTCCGTCTCTGTCCGTCCGTCCGTCTCTGTCCGTCCGTCTCTGTCCGTCCGTCTCTGTCCGTCCGTCTCTGTCCGTCCGTCCGTCTCTCTCCGTCCGTCTCTCTCCGTCCGTCTCTGTCCGTCTCTGTCCGTCTCTGTCCCTCTCTGTCCCTCTCTGTCCCTCTCTGTCCCTCTCTGTCCGTCTCTGTCCGTCTCTGTCCGTCTCTGTCCGTCTCTGTCCGTCTCTGTCCGTCTCTGTCCGTCCGTCTCTGTCCGTCTCTGTCCGTCTCTGTCCGTCCGTCTCTGTCCGTCCGTCTCTGTCCGTCCGTCTCTGTCCGTCCGTCTCTGTCCGTCCGTCTCTGTCCGTCCGTCTCTGTCCGTCCGTCTCTGTCCGTCCGTCTCTGTCCGTCCGTCTCTGTCCGTCCGTCTCTGTCCGTCCGTCTCTGTCCGTCTCTGTCCGTCCGTCTCCGTCTCTGTCCGTCTCTGTCCGTCCGTCTCCGTCTCTGTCCGTCTCTGTCCGTCTCTGTCCGTCTCTGTCCGTCTCTGTCCGTCCGTCTCTCTCCGTCCGTCTCTCTCCGTCCGTCTCTCTCCGTCCGTCTCTCTCCGTCCGTCTCTCTCCGTCCGTCCCTCTCCGTCCCTCTCCGTCCGTCCCTGTCCGTCCGTCCCTGTCCGTCCGTCCCTGTCCGTCCGTCCCTGTCCGTCCGTCCCTGTCCGTCCGTCCCTGTCCGTCCGTCCCTGTCCGTCCGTCCCTGTCCGTCCCTCTCTGTCCGTCTCTGTCCGTCTCCGTCTCTGTCCGTCTCCGTCTCTGTCCGTCTCCGTCTCTGTCCGTCCGTCTCTGTCCGTCCGTCTCTGTCCGTCCGTCTCTGTCCGTCCGTCTCTGTCCGTCCGTCTCTGTCCGTCCGTCTCTGTCCCTCTCTGTCCGTCTCTGTCCCTCTCTGTCCGTCTCTGTCCCTCTCTGTCCGTCTCTGTCCCTCTCTGTCCGTCTCTGTCCCTCTCTGTCCGTCTCTGTCCCTCTCTGTCCGTCTCTGTCCCTCTCTGTCCGTCTCTGTCCCTCTCTGTCCGTCCGTCCCTCTCTGTCCGTCCGTCCCTCTCTGTCCGTCCCTCTCTGTCCGTCCCTCTCTGTCCGTCCCTCTCTGTCCGTCCCTCTCTGTCCGTCCCTCTCTGTCCGTCCCTCTCTGTCCGTCCGTCTCTGTCCGTCCGTCCGTCTCTGTCCGTCCGTCCGTCTCTGTCCGTCCGTCCGTCTCTGTCCGTCCGTCCGTCTCTGTCCGTCCGTCCGTCCGTGTCCGTCCGTCCGTCTCTGTCCGTCCGTCCGTCTCTGTCCGTCCGTCCGTCTCTGTCCGTCCGTCCGTCCGTCTCTGTCCGTCCGTCTCTGTCCGTCCGTCTCTGTCCGTCCGTCTCTGTCCGTCCGTCCGTCTCTGTCCGTCCGTCCGTCTCCGTCCGTCCGTCTCTCTCCGTCCGTCTCTCTCCGTCCGTCCGTCTCCGTCCGTCTCTGTCCGTCTCTGTCCGTCTCTGTCCGTCTCTGTCCCTCTCCGTCCCTCTCCGTCCGTCTCCGTCCGTCTCCGTCCGTCTCCGTCCGTCCGTCCGTCTCTGTCCGTCCGTCCGTCTCTGTCCGTCCGTCCGTCTCTGTCCGTCCGTCCGTCTCTGTCCGTCCGTCCGTCTCTGTCCGTCCGTCCGTCCGTGTCCGTCCGTCCGTCGTCTCTGTCCGTCCGTCCGTCTCTGTCCGTCCGTCCGTCTCTGTCCGTCCGTCCGTCCGTCTCTGTCCGTCCGTCTCTGTCCGTCCGTCTCTGTCCGTCCGTCCGTCTCTGTCCGTCCGTCCGTCTCCGTCCGTCCGTCTCTCTCCGTCCGTCCGTCTCCGTCCGTCTCTGTCCGTCTCTGTCCGTCTCTGTCCCTCTCTGTCCCTCTCCGTCCCTCTCCGTCCGTCTCCGTCCGTCTCCGTCCGTCTCCGTCCGTCTCCGTCCCTCTCCGTCCGTCTCCGTCCGTCTCCGTCCGTCTCCGTCCGTCTCCGTCCGTCTCCGTCCGTCTCCGTCCGTCTCCGTCCGTCTCCGTCCGTCTCCGTCCGTCTCCGTCCGTCTCTGTCCCTCTCCGTCCCTCTCCGTCCGTCTCTGTCCGTCCGTCTCTGTCCGTCCGTCTCTGTCCCTCTCTGTCCGTCTCTGTCCGTCTCTGTCCGTCTCCGTCCGTCTCTGTCCGTCCGTCTCGTCCGTCCGTCTCTGTCCGTCCGTCTCTGTCCGTCCGTCTCTGTCCGTCCGTCTCTGTCCGTCCGTCTCTGTCCGTCCGTCTCTGTCCGTCCGTCTCTGTCCGTCCGTCTCTGTCCGTCTCTGTCCGTCCGTCTCCGTCTCTGTCCGTCTCTGTCCGTCTCTGTCCGTCTCCGTCTCTGTCCGTCTCTGTCCCTCTCCGTCCCTCTCCGTCCGTCCGTCTCTGTCCGTCCGTCTCTGTCCGTCCGTCTCCGTCCGTCTCTGTCCGTCCGTCTCTGTCCGTCCGTCTCTGTCCGTCCGTCTCTGTCCGTCCGTCTCTGTCCGTCCGTCTCTGTCCGTCCGTCTCTGTCCGTCCGTCTCTGTCCGTCCGTCTCTGTCCGTCCGTCTCCGTCTCTGTCCGTCTCTGTCCGTCCGTCTCCGTCTCTGTCCGTCTCTGTCCGTCTCTGTCCGTCTCTGTCCGTCTCTGTCCGTCTCCGTCCGTCTCTGTCCGTCTCTGTCCGTCTCCGTCTCTGTCCGTCTCTCTCTGTCCGTCTCTGTCCGTCTCTGTCCGTCTCTGTCCGTCCGTCTCTGTCCCTCTCTGTCCGTCTCTGTCCGTCCGTCTCTGTCCGTCCGTCTCTGTCCGTCCGTCTCTGTCCGTCCGTCTCTGTCCGTCCGTCTCTGTCCGTCCGTCTCTGTCCGTCCGTCTCCGTCTCTGTCCGTCTCTGTCCGTCCGTCTCCGTCTCTGTCCGTCTCCGTCTCTGTCCGTCTCTGTCCGTCCGTCTCCGTCCGTGTCCGTCTCTCTCCGTCCGTCTCTCTCCGTCCGTCTCTCTCCGTCCGTCTCTCTCCGTCCGTCTCTCTCCGTCCGTCCGTCTCCGTCCGTCTCCGTCCGTCTCCGTCCGTCTCCGTCCGTCTCCGTCCGTCTCCGTCCGTCTCCGTCCGTCTCCGTCCGTCTCCGTCCGTCCGTCTCTCTCCGTCCGTCTCTGTCCGTCTCTGTCCGTCTCTGTCCGTCTCTGTCCGTCTCTGTCCGTCCGTCCGTCTCTGTCCGTCTCTGTCCGTCCGTCCGTCCCTCTCTGTCCGTCCCTCTCTGTCCGTCCCTCTCTGTCCGTCCCTCTCTGTCCGTCCCTCTCTGTCCGTCCGTCTCTGTCCGTCTCTGTCCGTCTCTGTCCGTCTCTGTCCGTCTCTGTCCGTCTCTGTCCGTCTCTGTCCGTCTCTGTCCGTCTCTGTCCGTCTCTGTCCGTCTCTGTCCGTCTTTGTCTGTCTCTGTCTGTCTTTGTCTCTCTCTCATTTCAATTAAATTTGCTTTATTGGCATGACGTAACCATGTACATATTGCCAAAGCTTATTTTGGATATTTACAATATAAAAATGAGGCTCAAAATTGTCAACGGGACAACAGTAACAACAATAACCAAGTGTCAAAATAACCATACATTCAACAATAACAATAAGAATACAGTAAGAGCGAGACAGACAGAGCGAACACACACAGAGAGAGAAAGACACACAGAGAAAGAGAGAAAGACACACAGAGAGAGAGAGAGAGAAAGAGAGAGAATCAGTTATAGAACCCATTGCCCTTTATGGTTGAGGTCTGGGGTCCGATCACCAACCAAGATTTCACAAAATGGGACAAAACACCAAATGTAGACTCTGCACGCAGAATTCTGCAAAAATATCCTCAGTATACAACGTAAAACACCAAATAATGCATGCAGAGCAGAATTAGGTCGGTACCCGGTAATTATCAAAATCCAGAAAAGAGACGTTAAATTCTACAACCACCTAAAAGGAAGCGATTCCCAAACCTTCCATAACAAAGCCATCACCTACAGAGAGATGAACCTGGAGAAGAGTCCCTTAAGCAAGCTGGTACTGGGGCTCTGTTCACAAACACAGACAGACCACAGAGCCCAGGACAGCAACACAATTAGACCCAATCAAATCATGAGAAAACAAAAAGATAATTACTTGACACATTGGAAAGAACAAAAAAACAGAGCAAACTAGAATGCTATTTGGCCCTAAACAGAGAGTACACAGTGGCAGAGTACCTGACCACTGTGACTGACCCAAACTTAAGGAAAGCTTTGACAATGTGCAGACTCAGTGAGCATAGCCTTGCTATTGAGAAAGGCCGCCGTAGGCAGACATGGCTCTCAAGAGAAGACAGGCTATGTCCACACTGCCCACAAAATGAGGTGGAAACTGAGCTGCACTTCCTAACCTCCTGCCAAATGTATGACCATATTAGAGACACATATTTCCCTCAGATTACACAGATCCACAAAGAATTCGAAAACAAACCCAATTTTGATAAACACCCATATCTACTGGGTGAAATACCACAGTGTGACATCACATCAGCAAGATGTGTGACCTGTTGCCACAATAAAAGGGCAACCAGTGAAGAACAAACACCATTGTAAATACAACCCATATTTATGCTTATTTATTTTCCCTTTTGTACATTAACCATTTGTACATCATTACAACACTGTATATATATACACATAATATGACATTTGTAATGTCTTTATTCTTTTGAAACTTCTGTATGTGTAATGTTTACTGTTAATTTTTATTGTTTATTTCACTTTTGTATATTATCGACCTCACTTGCTTTGGCAATGTTAACACATGTTTCCCAAGCCAATAAAGCCCCTTGAATTGAGAGAGAGAGACAGAAACACAGAGACACAGACAGACGCACAGACACACAGACAGACAGAGAGACAGAGAGACAGACAGACACACAGACTCTGCTCCTACCTATCTTCCGATTTGGTCCTGCTGTACATACCTACACGTACGCTACAGTCACAAGACGCAGGCCTCCTTACTGTCCCTAGAATTTCTAAGCAAACAGCTGGAGGCAGGGCTTTCTCCTATAGAGCTCAATTTATATGGAATGGCCTGCCTATCCATGTGAGAGACAGACTCAGTCTCGACCTTTAAGTCTTTATTGAAGACTCATCTCTTCAGTAGGTCATATGATTGAGTGTAGTCTGGCCCAGGAGTGTGAAGGTGAACGGAAAGGCACTGGAGCAACAAACCGCCCTTGCTGTCTCTGCCTGGCCGGTTCCCCTCTCTCCACTGGGATTCTCTGCCTCTGACCCTATTACGGGGGCTGAGTCACTGGCTTACTAGTGTTCTTCCATGCCGTCCCTAGGAGGGGTGCGTCACTTGAGTGGGTTGAGTCACTGACATGGTCTTCCTGTCTGGGTTGGCGCCCCCCCCCTTGGGTTGTGCCGTGGCGGAGATCTTTGTGGGCTATACTCTGCCTTGTCTCAAGATGGTAAGTTGGTGGTTGAAGATATCCCTCTAGTGGTGTGGGGGCTGTGCTTTAGCAAAGTGGGTGGGGTGATATCCTGCCTGTTTGGCCCTGTCCGGGGGTATCATCGGATGGGGCCACAGTGTCTCCTGACCCCTCCTGTCTCAGCCTCCAGTATTTATGCTGCAGAAGTTTATGTGTCGGGGGGCTAGGGTTAGTCTGTTATATCTGGAGTATTTCTCCTGTCTTATCCAGTGTCCTGTGTGAATTTAAGTTCTCTCTCTCTCTCTCTCTCTCTCCCCGTGTCCCCCTCTCTCCGTGTCCCCCTCTCTCCGTGTCCCCCTCTCTCCGTGTCCCCCTCTCTCTCGCAGAGCGACACAGAGAGAGCGACACAGAGAGAGCGACACAGAGAGAGCGACACAGAGAGAGCGACACAGAGAGAGCGACACAGAGAGAGCGACACAGAGAGAGCGACACAGAGAGAGCGACACAGAGAGAGCGACACAGAGAGAGCGACACAGAGAGAGCGACACAGAGAGAAGGGGGACAGGAGGTGTGGAGAAAAGAAAAGGACCACAGAAGCACAACAGATCACAGGGGAAGGGAGAGGTAAAGCAATTTCATAGCAAAAAGAGAGAAAAAAATTAGAACAGAATTACAAAAAAACAAATCAAATTGAGGCATGGGTAAAGTCAAGAACAATAAGAAAGTGACCTCTCCCGTGAAAAAAGAGAAATGTATGGAGGGGAGAGGGAGAAAGACAGAGAGAGAAAAAAAGGGAGGCACGGAGGAGAGGAGCAGATTCTCATCACGCGGTTCATTGGCTGAGAAACACATACGAAACTTTTAATTGTTCCGACCGGGGGCCGAGAGAGGGAGGGAAGGAGAGAGAGAGAGAGAGAGAGGAGAGAATCACAGAGAGAAGGAGCGAGAACGGCCACAGTGCTGAGTCACAAATGGCACCCTATTCCCTTAATAGTGCACTGATTTTGACCAAGGCCCAAAGGGTTAAACTTTTTTTTTATACCCGCGAGCCATTTAAAACCTCCCACAAGACCCACCAGTTGAGAATCAGTGCCATAGACTTCCAGTCACTGTGCTAACGCTAGTTAACAACTTCCTTCAAACTGCACGCAGAGACATAAACATGATATCCACGAGTTCATCTGACTCTGGGGAAGTAGATCAAGTCCCAAAGTATCCCTTTAAGTTTAGTGTACCAACAGCAGGTTGGTACTGTTCTGTGTTGGGGTAAGGAATAGGACTACGGTTAGGACCAGTGTTGGGGTAAGGAATAGGACTAAGGTTAGGACCAGGACTACGGTTAGGACCAGGACAAAGGTTAGGACCAGGACAAAGGTTAGGACCAGTGTTGGGGTAAGGAATAGGACTACGGTTAGGACCAGTGTTGGGGTAAGGAATAGGACTACGGTTAGGACCAGTGTTGGGGTAAGGAATAGGACTACGGTTAGGACCAGTGTTGGGGTAAGGAATAGGACTACGGTTAGGACCAGTGTTGGGGTAAGGAATAGGACTACGGTTAGGACCAGTGTTGGGGTAAGGAATAGGACTTAGGTTAGGACCAGGACTAAGGTTAGGACCAGTGTTGGGGTAAGGAATAGGACTACGGTTAGGACCAGTGTTGGGGTAAGGAATATGACTAAGGTTAGGACCAGTGTTGGGGTTAGGACCAGTGTTGGGGTTAGGACCAGGACTAAGGTTAGGACCAGGACTAAGGTTAGGACCAGGACTAAGGTTAGGACCAGGACTAAGGTTAGGACCAGGACTAAGGTTAGGACCAGGACTAAGGTTAGGACCAGTGTTGGGGTAAGGAGTAGTGTTAAAATCAGTCTTAACAATAGTGTTGGGGCTTCTTAACTTCTTACCTCACACAACAGCAGGTCGGTGATGTGGAAGACCATGCAGAGGGGAAACTTGGCTGTGAAGAGCGTGAGGAACCACTGAGAGGCGTACATGTGAGCTTCCAGATTGAGGTGGTGGAAGTGTGACCAGAGTTCTGGGAGTTGTTCCTGGAAAAAGTAATAGGAGGAGATGAAACCACTCAGTAGGAAGAAAGGGGAGTTCATTTCACGGTATAAACAGTGCATTCAGAAATTATTCAGACCCCTTGACTTTTTCCACATTTTGCTACGTTACAGCCTTACTCTAAAATGCATTAAATTGTTTTTTACTCCTGATCAATCTACACACAATACCCCATATTGACAAAACAAAAACAGGTTAAGAAATGTTTGCTAATTTATAAAAAATGAACTTAAAGATCACATTTACATAAGTATTTAGATCTTTTACTCAGTACTTTACTGAAGCACCTTTGGCAGTGATTACAGCCTCAAGTCTTCTTGGGTATGGCCCATTCTTCTCTGCAGATCCTCTCAAGCTCTGTCAGGTTGGATGGGGAGCATCGCTGCACAGCATTTTCACGTCTCTCCAGATATGTTTGATCGGGTTCAAGCCCGGGCTCTGGCTGGGCCACAAGGTCATTCAGAGACTTGTCCTGAAGCCACACCTGAGTTGTCTTGGCTGAGTGCTTAGGGTTGTTGTCCTGTTGGAAGGTGAACTCTTTCCCCAGTCTGAGGTCTTGAGCAGGTTTTCATCAAAGATCTCTCTTTACTTTGCTCTGTTCATCTTTTCAAATTAAATCGTATTAGTCACATGCGCCGAGTACAACAGGTGTAGACCCTACAGTGAAATGCTTATTTACGAGCCCCTAACCAACAGTGCAGTTTAAAAAAAAATACGGATAAGAATAAGAGATAAAATTAACAAGTAATTAAAGAACAGCAGTAAAAAAAATATATATATACACTGCTCAAAAAAATAAAGGGAACACTTAAACAACACAATGTAACTCCAAGTCAATCACACTTCTGTGCCACATTTGTGGCCTGCTGGAGGTCATTTTGCAAGGCTCTGGCAGTGCTCCTCCTGCTCAAAGGCGGAGGTAGCGGTCCTGCTGCTGGGTTGTTGCCCTCCTACGGCCTCCTCCACGTCTCCTGATGTACTGGCCTGTCTCCTGGTAGCGCCTCCATGCTCTGGACACTACGCTGACAGACACAGCAAACCTTCTTGCCACAGCTTGCATTGATGTGCCATCCTGGATGAGCTGCACTACCTGAGCCACTTGTGTGGGTTGTAGACTCCGTCTCATGCTACCACTAGAGTGAGAGCACCGCCAGCATTCAAAAGTGACCAAAACATCAGCCGGGAAGCATAGGAACTGAGAAGTGGTCTGTGGTCACCACCTGCAGAATCACTTCTTTATTGAGGGTGTCTTGCTAATTGCCTATAATTTCCACCTTTTGTCTATTCCATTTGCACAACAGCATGTGAAATTTATTGTCAATCAGTGTTGCTTCCTAAGTGGACTGTTTGATTTCACAGAAGTGTGATTGACTTGGAGTTACATTGTGTTGTTTAAGTGTTCCCTTTATTTTTTTGAGCAGTGTATATATATATACAGGGGGGTGTCGGTACAGAGTCAATGTGGGCGGCAGGGCGGCAGGGTAGCCTAGTGGTTAGAGCGTTGGACTAGTAACCAAAAGGTTGCAAGTTCAAATCCCCGAGCTGACAAGGTACAAATCTGTCGTTCTGCCCCTGAACAGGCAGTTAACCCACTGTTCCAAGGCCGTCATTGAAAATAAGAATTTGTTCTTAACTGACTTGCCTAGTTAAATAAAGGTTAAAAAAAAATAAAAAAAAGTGCGGGGGCACCGGTTAGTTGAGGTAGTATGTACATGCAGGTATAGTTAATTAAAGTGACGATGCATAGATGACAACAGAGAGTGGCAGTGGTGAGGAGAGGGGCAAAGCAAATAGTCTGGGTAGCTATTTGACTAGATGTTCAGGAGTCTTATGGCTTGGGGGTAGAAGCTGTTTAGAAGTGTCTTGGACCTAGACTTGGCGGTCCGGTACCGCTTGCTGTGTGGTAGCAGAGAGATCAGTCTATGACTAGGGTGGCTGGAGTCTGACAATTTTTAGGTCCATCCTCTGACACCGCCTGGTATAGAGGTCCTGGATGGCAGGAAGCTTGGCCCCAGTGAAGTACTGGGCCGTTCGCAATACCCCCTTGCGATCGGTGGCCGAGCAGTTGCCATACCAGGCAGTGATGCAACCAGTCTGGATGCTCTTGATGGTGCAGCTGTAGAACCTTTTGAGGATCTGAGGAGCCGTGCCAAATCGTTTCAGTCTCTTGAGGGGGAATAGGTTTTGTCGTGCCCGCTTCACAACGGTCATGGTGTGCTTGGACCATGTTGATCACGTTGAGGGAGAGGTTGTTGTCCTTGCACCACACGGCCAGGTCTCTGACCTCCTCCCTATAGGCTGTCTCGTCGTTGTTGGTGATCAGGCCTACCACTGTTGCCATCTAAAAATGTAATGATGGTTTCGGAGTTGTGCCTAGCCGTGCAGTCGTGGGTGAACAGAGAGTACAGGAGGGGGCTGAGCACGCACCCCTGAGTGGCCCCTGTGTTGAGGATCAGCGTGGCAGATGTTTTATTACCTACCCTCACCACCTGGGGGCGGCCCGTCAGGAAGTCCAGGATCCAGTTGCAGAGGGAGGTGTTTAGTCCCAGGGTCCTTAGCTTATTGATGAGCTTTGAGGGCATTATGGTGTTGAAAGCTGAGCTGTAGTCAATGAATAGCATTCTCACATAGGTGTTCCTTTTGTCCAGGTGAGAAAGGGCAGTGTGGAGTGCAATAGAGATTGCATCATCTGTGGATCTGTTGGGACGGTATGCAAATTGGAGTGGGTCTAGGGTTTCTGGGATGATGGTGTTGATGTGAGCCATGACCAGCCTTTCAAAGCACTTCATGGCTACAGACATGAGTGCTATAGGTTGGTAGTCGTTTAGGCAGGTTATCTTAGTGTTCTTGGGCACAGGCACTATGGTGGTCTGCTTAAAACATGTTGGTATTACAGACTCGGACAGGGAGAGGTTGAAAATGTCAGTGAAGACACTTGTTAGTTGGTCAGCGCATGCTCGCAGTACACGTCCTGGTAATCCATCTGGTCCTGCGGCCTTGTGAATGTTGACTTGTTTAGCTTCTCTAGGGTAGGGGGCAGCATTCGGAATTTTGGATGAAAAGCATGCCCAAATGAAACTGCATGCTTCTCGGGCCCAGAAGATATGATATGCATATAACTGGTAGATTTGGATAGAAAACACTCTAAATTTTCCAAAACTGTTAAAATAGTGTCTGTGAGTATAACAGAAGTGATTTGGCAGGCGAAAATCTGAGAAAAATCTATTTGGGAAGTAGTTTTTTTTTTTTTTTTTTGTAGTTTTCTATTCAATGCCATTACAGTATCCATTGACTTAGGACTCAAATTGCAGTTCCTATGCCTTCCACTAGATGTCAACAGTCTTTAGAAATTGTTTCAGGCTTGTATTCTGAAAAATGAGGAAGTAAGAGCAGTCTGAATGAGTGGACCCTAAAGTGTCACAGAGCTTTTTCAAACGCCCGACCGAGAGTGCCTTTCGTGTTTACCTTTTATTTTGACAACGTTATTGTCCGGTTGAAATATTATCGATTATTTAGGCTAAAAACAACCTGAGGATTGCATATAAACATCGTTTGACATGTTTCTATGAATTTTACGGATACAATTTGGATTTTTTGTCTGCCTGTTTTGACTGCGTTTGAGCTTGTGGATTACTGAAGAAAAGGCGCGAACAAAACTGAGGTTTTTGGATATAAAGAGACTTTATCGAACAAAAGGAACATTTATTGAGTAAATGAATGTCTGCTGAGTGCACCCATATGAAGATCATCAAAGGTAAGGGATTAATGTTCTCTATTTCTGACTTGTGTAACGCTTCTACTTGGCTGGTTACTGTTTGTAATGATTTGTCTGCTGGGCTATGTTCTCAAATAATCGTAAGGTATGCTTTCGCCGTAAAGCATTTTTTTAAATCTGACACCGTGGTTGGATTCAGAAGAAGTTAATCTTTAAACCTATGTAAAATGTTTTGTTCTCTGAATTTTTATAATGAGTATTTCTGTATTTGAATTTGGCGCCCAGCAGTTTCACTGGCTGTTGAAGAGGTGGGACGCTAACGTCTCACGTACCCAAGAGAGGTTAAAGGTCTTACTCACATCGGCTGCGGAGAGGGTGATCACACAGTCTTCCGGTATAGCTGGTGCTCTCATGCATGTTTCAGTGATATTTGCCTCGAAGCGAGCATAGAAGTAGTCAAACTGCTACGTCTGATTGCGCGATGCACTCCCAGCTCTCCCGACCTCGTCAACAAAATAAAAACAATAATGTGTGTAGGGTGGACAGTGGCGCCGTTTCCCCTTACTGCGGATTCCATCTTTAAGGTGCATAGAGCACGGTTAAGTGTCTGCAGATACACACGCTGATGATGTGCGCACATACACGCATGCAACACACACACACACACGATGACAATCATTATGTGACATTAAGTTCGGTTTGAAGTTTTTCCAGAGGGCTTCAGTGAAGCGGGCAGACTAACCTGGAGCAGTCGTTCCAGCTGGTAGAACTTGCAGTGCAGATCCTCAAAGTTGTTCTTGTAGAGTTCCCTCAGGCCGTACTCATACATTATCCTCCCCAGCACACAGAAGGCCTGCTCCTCAGGCATCTACAGCCACAGGACCAAACAGAACCAGTGGGGGGTTAGCTAGAGTGTACCAACAGAGGAACGAGAGAAGGAGAGCTCTGAGATATGGGGAGGTCAAGTGGAAGTTGTTTCATTTTATCCTTTGACCTTTTGGAACACCAGTCACTTTAATAATGTTTAATGTGGCTGAATCTGTGCTTGAAATTCACTACTCGACTGAGGGACCTTACAGATAATTGTATGTGTGAGGTACAGAGAAGGGATAGTTTTATTAAACAAAATTATTGCATACAGAGTGAGTCCATGCAACTTATTATCTGACGTGTTAAGCAAGTTATTTAGGCTTGCCATAGCAAAGTGGTTGAATTCTTACTGTCTCAAAACATTTCAGCTTTTCATTTATTTGTAAAAATGCCTACTAACATAATTCCACTTTGACATTATGGGGTATTGTGTATTGAACAGTGACATAACATATATATTTAATCCATTTTAAATTCAGGATGTAACATATACAAAATGTGGAAAAAGTGTAAGGGTGTGAATACTTTCTGAAGGCACCGAGTGCACAAAACATTAGGAACACCTTCCGTATATTGAGTTGCGCCCCCTTTTGCCCTCAGAGCAGCCTCAATTCGTTGGGGCATGGACTGTGTCGAAAGCTTTTCACAGGGATGCTGGCCCATGTTGACTCCAATGCACAGTTGTATCAAGTTGGCTGGATGTCCTTTAGGTGGTGGACCATTCTTGATGCACACGGGAAACTGTTGAGGGTGAAAAACCCAGCAGTATTGCAGTTCTTGACAGAAACTGGCGCGCCTGGCAAGAAAGGCCCGATGAATTGAGGCTGTTCTGAGGGAAAAATGGGGGTGCACCTCAAAAGGAAGATGTTCCTAATGTTTGGTAAACTCAGTATATATAAAGATATATATACAGTTAAGATTGATATAATGTTGACATTTCAGCTCTTAAAACCTGTTGAGGACAGAGGGCGCTGTTTTCACTTTGGGGGAAAATCGTGCCCAATTTAAACGGCCTCGTACTCAATTCTTGCTCGTACAATATGCATATTATTATTACTATTGGATAGAAAACACTCTCTAGTTTCTAAAACCGTTTGAATTATATCTGTGAGTAAAACAGAACTCCTTTTGCAGCAAACTTCCTGACAGGAAGTGGAAAATCTGAAATCGATGCACTCTTCTAGGGGCTGCCTATTAAAGTCCTTGTTATTTATTAGTTTAGATGCACTTCATACGTCTTCCACTAGATGTCGACAAGCAGTGAGAGAAGAAATTGAGTGTGTAACTTGATCTGGACTCGAATCATAGCTCTTGGTATGACGTGTCACCAGTTTCCTGTTTTCTGGAGAGCGCGAGGAGGGACCTGGATTTGCCTTCTGATAAGCTGACGTTATGGATGACTAATATCTCCGGCTTTGATTTTATTTGATACGTGACAATATCATCGTAAAGTATGTTTTTTCAATATAGTTTATTGAAATTTTTTCGGGAGTTTTGCCGTGTTCCGTTCTCTTCCGTTTGTTGACATGGAGAGATTCGCGCCACTTGGCAAATGTGCTTGCTAAATCGAGAGGGAAAAAGGCCGTTCTAAATCCAAACAACGATTGTTCCCGACAAAGGACCCCATGTACAACATTCTGATGAAAGATCAGCAAAAGTAGGACCCATTTTATGATGCTATTTCATATATCTGTCGAACATGTTGTGCTAGTCGTTTGCGCCCAGCTTTTGGGTACTCTCTCGCTATACCTAAGCTGTATGTCGTAATGAAGTTATTTTTTAGAATTCTAACACGGCGATTGCATTAAGAACTAGTGTATCTATCATTTCCTATACAACATGTATTTTTTAATTATGTTTATGAATAGTTATTTGGTCAGAATATGTGTGTCAGAAAAAGTGTCAGAAAAATATCCGGACGTTGTGGGAAAAAGATGCTACGTTAGCACAATGTATAACCACTGATTTCAGCTCTAAATATGCACATTTTCGAACAAAACATAAGTGTATGTATAACCTGATGTTATAGGACTGTCATCTGATGAAGCTTATCAAGGTTAGTCAAAAATTATATATCTTTTGCTGGTTTGTCACGATCGCTAACTTTTACTACTGGGGAATGGCTTGTGTTTCTGGCTATTGTGGTAAGCTAATATAACGCTATATTGTGTTTTCGCTGTAAAACACTTAAGAAATCGGAAATATTGGCTGGAATCACAAGATGCCTGTCTTTCATTTGCTGTACACCATGTATTTTTTAGAAATGTTTTATGATGAGTATTTAGGTATTTGACGTTGGTGTCTGTAATTATTATGGCTGCTTTCGGTGCAATTTCTGATTGTAGCTGCAATGTAAACTATGATTTATACCTGAAATATGCACATTTTTCGAACAAAACATAGATTTATTGAATAACATGTTATAAGACTGTCATCTGATGAAGTTGTTTGTTGGTTAGTTTGGTTGGTTCTTGGTTAGTTAGGTTGGCTTTGTGCATGCTACCTGTGCTGTGAAAAATGTCTGTCCTTTTTTGTATTTGGTGGTGAGCTAACATAAATATACGTGCTGTTTTCGCTGTAAAACATTTTAAAAATCGGACATGTTGGCTGGATTCACAAGATGTGTACCTTTCATTTGCTGTATTGGACTTGTTAATGTGTGAAAGTTAAATATTTCTAAAAAATATATTTTGAATTTCGCGCTCTGCCTTTTCAGTGGAATGTGGGAGGAGTTCCGCTGGCGGAACGCCAGAGTCAGACAGGTTAATAGGCTTTTCTTAATAAACAATGCACTGCCGTAAACAGGAGTAGGATAAATGATTGGCGGAGTCTCTGGTTACTTGAAAGTGTTGTTTTCTGTGGATTGAGAGGGAGGTTTTTTAGACCCTCTGGGGAAGAGTTAGGAGACGGTTGGAGCATAGGGAAAAGTGAGAGAGGGACTAAAAGAGAAAGAAGGATGTGTGTGAGGGAGGGAGAAACAAGGTGAGAATCTGTTGAGTGTGAAAGCAAACCAGAAGGTGGGAGTGTCAGTGTGAAAGAGAAAAGGTGTGAGTATGCCGCCCCCCCCCCTCTTTAATACACAGTGTTTGTGTTGTGAGTGAGACGGTGTGTGTGTGAGAAAGAGAGAGACACCCACCCACAAGCAGAGACAGAGTGGGTATTTAATCAGGTAGACCTTGTGTCCTGGGCTGAATGGGCCATTAATATTCTGGACACCTCCCCAGCCTCCTGCATTCCGAAGGACCTAACACCCCCTTCCCCCCATTCTATTACTCCACTCCTCCTTTCATATCTCGTTCTCTCTCTTTCACACCTTGCTCACCTTTTCATCTCGGCTTCCTTAATTTCCAATTACCTCTTCTCCCCCATCCTCTCTCCACTTCTCCCCCCTCCACTTCGCCATCCATCTCTTTCCCCTCCACTCTTGTCCCTCCCCTCTTGTCCCTCCCTCCCCCATCCTCGCTCCACTTCTCCCTCCATCCTCGCTCCACTTCTCCCTCCATCCTCGCTCCATCCTCTCTCCAATTCTCCCTCCATCCTCCTCTCCAATTCTCCCCCCATCCTCCTCTCCAATTCTCCCCCCATCCTCCTCTCCAATTCTCCCCCCATCCTCCTCTCCAATTCTCCATCCATCCTTCCCCCTCCCTCCCTCCATCCATTCTTCCCCCTCCCTCCCTCCCATCTCCTCTCAGACTTACTGTCCTGTTGTTTACCCTGTTCCAGCTGCACTCTCCTCCCTTTGTTAAACCTTAACTTTCCTTCTCTCCATTGTTCTCACAATCAGTCCCAATACAACTGAATCTTAATACGTGCACTTTGCACTTATCCAAACTCTGCGCTCCGCAATAGTTTTCCAGAGCCAATGTATTTGTATTATTGAATTAAATTGATAATCACAACAGTGCAGACTTCATTCTCAACTGCACTCTGTGGGTTCCATAGACGTTGTGTAGACATTGTATTGAGGTTTGAGCCCCACTTACGTGCAGTAGGAGCACTGCAGCCAGGAAGGACTGTCCCTGACAGTAACCAATCTCCTCGTCATAGACTGAATAGGCCTGGAAAACAAAGCAGAGAGCCAGTAATGTCAGCCACCTCATACCATGAATAAGAGAGTGTGTGTGTGTGTGTGTGTGTGTGTGTGTGTGTGTGTGTGTGTGTGTGTGTGTGTGTGTGTGTGTGTGTGTGTGTGTGTGTGTGTGTGTGTGTTGCATGTAACATACTGAGTAAGACACATTTGTGTTTGTTATCAACATTGTTATCATTCATTATCAACGGTCTGTTTTGAAAGCCTTTTAATGGTCTAACAATCGAAATGTTGTCGTCACGTACAGTTTCCAGCCGGTCTAAAAGGTGCAGTGAAATGCTTTCCAGTATATAGTACTATCAGCTCGCTCACATCGATAGTACATGTTGAGTTGGGAGAGAACCATTTGCACGGCTCATACAGCATAGAACGCATATTTCCTTTGTTTCTTGCTGAAAGCCTATTGCGGGACCATCTTTATCTGCGTGACTTTAATCTTGCTGGGCCAATCAAGATGGAAAGCTTTGTAAAGCCCTATTTTCAAAGGGCAGATTTAATAACAGAGAGGGAGGGTGGAGAGAGGGAGAGAGAGCGAGAGAGAGAGATAGCTCCCTGGTTCGGTCTTCTTCAAAGCACAGTTGGCAAAACAGCCTCCTCGAAATCCAGTTTGGGGAAATCACCCTATTGCAGGGAAAGATATACAGTGCATTCGGAAAGTATTCAGACCGCTTGACTTGACATGTTTTTTTTTAACGTTACTGCCTGATTCGAAAATAGATAAAAAATAAATATATCAATCTCCAAACAATACCCCATAATGACAAAGCAAAACCAGAAATGTTTGCAAATGTATTACAAATAAAAAACTTAAAGATCACATTGACATAAGTACTTAGACCTTTTACTCAGTACTTTACTGAAGCACCTTTGGCAGTGATTACAGCCTCAAGTCTTCTTGGGTATGGCACTTAGCACACCTGTATCTGGGGAGTTTCTCCCATTCTTCTCTGCAGATCCTCTCAAGCTCTGTCAGGTGGGATGGGGAGCATCGCTGCACAGCATTTTCACATCTCTCCAGATATGTTTGATCGGGTTCAAGCCCGGGCTCTGGCTGGGCCACAAGGTCATTCAGAGACTTGTCCCGAAGCCACACCTGAGTTGTCTTGGCTGAGTGCTTAGGGTTGTTGTCCTGTTGGAAGGTGAACTGTGCCCCAGTCTGAGGTCCTGAGCTCTCTGGAGCAGGTTCTGTGTTCATCTTTCCCTCGATCCTGACTAGACTCCCAGTCCCTGCTGCTGAAAACCATCCCCACAGCATGATGCTGCCACCACCATGCATCACCGTAGAGATAGTGCCAGGTTTCCTCCAGACGTGACACTTGGCATTCTGGCCAAAGAGTTCAATCTTGGTTTAATCAGACCAGAGAATCTTGTTTCTCATGGTCTGAGAGTCCTTTAGGTGCCTTTTGGCAAACTCCAAGAGGGCTGTCATGTGTCTTTTACTCAGGAGTGGCTTCCATCTGGCCACTCTCCTATAACGGTCTGATTGGTGGAGTGCTGCAGAGATGGTTGTCCCTCTGGAAGTTTCAGAGTGAACAACAGGTTCTCAGTCACCTCGCTGACCAAGGCCCTTCTCCCCCGATTGACCAGCTTGGCCAGGTGGCCATCTCTAGGAAGAGTTTTGGTGGTTCCAAACTTCCATTTAAGAATGATGGAGGTCACTGTAGTCTTGAGGACCTTCAATGCTGCAGACATTTTTTGGTACCCTTCCCCAGATCTGTGCCTCGACACAATCCTGTCTCGGAGCGCTACAGACAATCCCTTCAACCTCATGACTTGGTTTTTGCTCTGACATGCACTGTCAACTGTGGGACCTTATATAGACAGGTGTGTGCCTTTCCAAATCAAATTAATTTACCACAGGTGGACTCTAATCAAGTTGTAGAAACATCAAGGATGATCAATGGAAACAGGATGCACCTGAGCTCAATTTAGAGTCTCATAGCAAAGGGTCTGAATACTTATGTAAATAAGGAATTACTGGTTCTTATTTTAAAATTTGCCAACATTACTAAAAACCTGTTTTCGCTTCGTCATTATGGGGTATTCTGTGTAGATTGATACAGATTTCTATTTATTTAATCCATTTTAGAATAAAGCTGTAACGTAACAAAATGTCTGAAAAACTTTCAGAATGCACTGTACACTTTACGCCTCAAATGACACCCTACTCTGCATAATACTACAGATAAAACAATGAGACATATTTCACTGGATGTATAAATGTGAAGCACCCAGTTGGCTTTGTCACTTACTGCCAAATATGGTAGTGAGAGGAAGCCCACGATGACTAATTTGTTCCCATTGGAAACAAGCTGTGGTCCATTTTGGTTTAGTTACAAAATCTTTGATAATACTGTGCTACTTTTGACCAGAGCCTTGTGCCCTACTACTGCACATATTCTAACGTCACTTGAACCTTCTGTCCCGAGAACCTACTTAACAATGTCATAAGCAGGACATAATTGATGACAATTAATGGCATGAGTGGCTACGTGATGAATTATCTTATTAATTCACACCATCAGCATATACAGGGTTCTCATCAGCTGGCATCATGTGGTTCTGGACTTGGTTCTGGGTGCAAAGATGAGCCATCTTGATTGTTTATGACATAATTATTGGTGTTAAATGTTAACCTTAAAGTGAATTCAAATAAAATCCACATTTGACTATAACATTACATTATGTCAATGAGTCTTGATTGCTGTAACATTCTCCACAGTCCATTGCTTTTAAAACAGAAATGAAATATGTTTTTCTATGTGTTTCCACCTGAAATACAGAGGGAAGTGTAATTGAGGAGCTATACTCCGCCAGGCTGTCTTGAGAGTAAGAGACATTTGATGGAGTGTTGCCATTCAGCCCGCTCTGCCACGGTTAGACGGATGTACAGTGCTAGCTGGATGGGAGTCCGGGATAGATGACATTCCTATTTGTCAGCCGGGACAGATTAACTGTGGCTGGCTGTTGTCTGTAATGATTATCGTTTGGAGCACAACCAATCACATGGTGGAGAATTTGACCTAATATTGTGGTCCTTTGTAGATCCGTTGGTAGAGCATAGCTGTTGTAATGTCAGGGTCGTGGGTTTGAATCCTGGCACCACCCATACACATCAAATGGATGCACGCATGACTTTGGATAAAAGCGCCTGCTAAAAGTAAATAAGATTTATATTATATTACCGTTTCCTCCTCTTCTGGGCCCGTATTCAGTCTCAGAGTAGGAGTTCTGATCTGGGATCAGTTTTTGCCTTTTAGATTGTAATTATTCAAATTATTATTAGGTACAGGGGGATGTTTCTCTGGACGTTTTTTTTTTTAAATGGTGGTCCTGACCCAATTCCTTCACAAGGACAATGCATGTCCTTTGAACTTACCTGGACAAAAAGCATTGTAGGAATAGAATAGGAGCTAAAAGTACATGTCTCTTCAGGAACTAACCAACCTGATCAACAGGCAATCTACATGTATTTGCATACAAATGAAAGCCTGGTGCTAAACTGACATAGTTGGTAAGTTAAGACACTTTGTGTGTGTGTGTGTGTGTGTGTGTGTGTGTGTGTGTGTGTGTGTGTGTGTGTGTGTGTGTGTGTACGCCTTTCAATCCGTTGTTTCACCACAGCATCCTTCTGTGTTCTCTGAATTACCAGATGAAAGAAAATGAAACATCATTCTGGATTCATACCTTATCTATATTCCATTTGAGTTACATGTTTTAAAACTATAAGCTTATGTGTTGGTTTTGAGCAAGATACATAGTTAGCTATTGTATCGGTGTGCATACTAACATGTTACTATGGCAACTTGGTGTGTGGAGTATTGTGTGGTTTGTGTTAGCTTGTATGTTTCTGTTCAGAGTACTTTTCTGTGCATCTATGTCTTCAGTACGTATCGGGTCATCATACAAGGTAAGCTTTTAGCTGCTATCGCAAGTCATCTAACAATAGTTTTAGTGATACAGAAACACAAATTAATTCTGACAGCTACACTCCTCTACGCATTACTTTGGACACTGAAGCTAAAACTATTTAACTTTGATCTATACTCAAGCATTTTGGGGTTGAGATCAAATGTTTCATATGAGGCGACAGTACAGAATGTCACCTTTTATTTGAGGCTTTTTTCATACATACAAATTAAAAACATTTGATCTCAAATCCAAAATGCTGGAGTAGAGCCAAATTAAACGTTTTAGCTTCACTGTCCAAATAAATAGGTTGGGAGTGTACATGCTTTCATAAACGTCGATCGCCAGTGTGTCATCCATCCGTACCTTACAGATCTTGTAGAGGGAGTCCTGTCCGTCTCCGTCCGTGTCTTTGAAGTAGTCGTGAGCAGGGAAGGTCCGGTGGATGTCTCTGGTGATCACTCCGTCCTGAGCAGAGTTCTGCAACACAAAACAAGGGCTGTGTAAGACATATGTGACTGTTTTACTCTACATACAAATGCAACTATAAATATGAAATGTGATTCTGTGTGAACACACCACTATACTGTGTACATAGAGGCACGTATGAACAAGATCATTTCCAACAGACTCTAAATAGCTATTCCAGTCTTTCAATACCTACAAGCAACACGACCTATAGTCAGAAAGAAATGTATAATTGGACATTTTATCAATACACCATACAACTTCACTAAACATCCTTGCATTATTCAAATAGCTATAGTATGCACAAGGAAACATATTCAGAGGAACAACGCCACCCAACATGTTTAAGTCAGTAGACTAGAGAGAGACCGAGAGAGAGAGAGAGTGAGAGAGAGCGAGAGACAGACAAAGCCCAGAAGGAGAAAGAGAATGATATTTTCTGGTTTTCAGAGCATATTCTGTGTGAGCGCCTGGTGATGTCCCATTCCACTCAGCTGCTGCCTGGGCTTTCTAATCTGCAGCGCAGCACTTCCTCCAGGATGACTGGCAGCCTGGCATTCTCACACTAACAACTGTGAGCTGCAGATAAAACAGGCCCCGGCACCCTGACGGCTCTGACTGGTGTGTGTGTGTGCGTGCACGCGTGTGTATATGTGTGTGTGTGTGAGAGAATGAGTGAGAGTGACAGTGTGCGTGATAGAAAGTGAAAATACACTGTCATTCTCATTTGGTCTCTTTCTAGTTCACGTGTATCACAGAAGAGGAACTGCCAGGCTTTGCGAGTTTGAGAGGCGCACGAGTCAAAACAAAATGCACCAAAGTAGATGACACTCAATTGTGTACAACGAGGTTAATTGTGTACAATGGGGTTAATTGTGTGCAATGGAGTTAAAGTGAAGTGGAGAGAAGCACTGCTGACTTATTTTGCTGCTTTCTCTCGTTCGCTCTACAACTGAAAGCTGCTCTTTATGTGGGCTTGTTTGATCTGCCTCTACATTCTGCGTTAGAAGTGAGAAATTGGGGGTTCTATTCAATCAAAGCCGTTCACCGTCTTTTTCAGGACGCGGTAAAGAATGCCTTTCTCCAATTCTGATAAGATAGCATTCAATGATGCCTTCCACCAGTGGGAAAATCATATTTCAGACCTACGTTGGGCTTTAGTCAGAAGTATAACACTATATAGGCTATATGATGCTATTTGGGGGGGAGGGGGGGGGGGGGGGGGGGGGTCAAGGGTCAAACTGTTGTCAGCAGTGGGGCACAGTCTCACCCCGCTCTACAACCCTCTTCATGGTCAGATAGGACTGAAGTAAGCCAGGGGTGGTCACTGCCTGGCATGAGCATCAACACACAGGCTAACATGCCATTCAGCTCACATTAGGTAAAAGTTGACCTTGACCACAGGTCTACAGCCGAATAAAGGGGGGAGAATGAGAGAGAGAGCAAAAAAAAATGGAGATAAATAGATATATACTGAGTGTACAAAACATTAAGAACACCTGCTCTTTCCGTGACAGACTGACTAGGTGAATTCAGGTGAAAGCTATGATCCCTTATTGATGTCACTTGTTAAATCCACTTCAATCAGTGTAGATGAAGGGGAGGAGACAGGTTAAAGAAGGATTTTTACGTCTTGAGACATGGATCGTGTATATATGCCATTCAGAGGGTAAATGGTAGTAGGTGCCAGGCGCACCAGTTTGTGTCAAGAACTGCAACGCTGCTGGCTTTTTCAAGCTCAACAGTTTCCAGTGTGTATCAAGAATGGTCCCCCACCCAAAAGATATCCAGACAACTTGACACAACTTTGGGAAGCATTGGAGTCAACATGGGCCAGCATCCCTGTGGAACGCATTCGACATGTTGTAGTCCATGCCCTGATGAATTGAAGCTGCACCGAAGGGAAAGGTGGGGGGCTTTATACAGCTGTATAAAGCAGTATTCTAAAACATTATATAACAGCTCATACATGTTTATAAAGCATTATACAGTACCGTCAGGTTTTAAGTAAAGTGTTGCTCAAATATCATACTGAAATAACAGATATGTGCAACAGCAGTGTCCGTCTCATAGAGGACTGGGTTAGAACACACTACTATGACATAGGCCTTGTTTTGTTATGATTCTGTCCAGCTAATACTAATTGGATGTGCGTAGCTAGTAGCCTAAGAACAGCTTAGGGAGCAACGGATTCATTTAAGGCAGCAAACAGACCATTGAAGGGTTTGACTGTGGCTGCTGCTGCCAGCTTGGCACATGACAACCTGTAATGCTTAACGAGATTGGAAACGAGGAGGTGGTATGACACACGACGCATTATGGGTGGGTTGGAACTAACCGTTTTATATTCGTCCATTACTAGAGCAAAAGCCATGGATGTTTCTTAGTGCAATGTGTATTGGCATTTCTTGAGAATATGAAGAGTATAACAATACCATAGATACCAGCATGAACATGTACACACATACTCTCTGAACAATCCCCCCTTCCACACCACTCTAACCAGTCTAATAATTAAACAAAGCGCAGTACCATGGCAACATCAATCTGGGTCTGGAGGAATCTCGTTGACAGGGCCAGTTGTAAACAGTTTGATTAAATTAACGGCACGTCACTACTAATTTAAGGCGCCATTAGTCACCTAAAGCCAGTAAATAAGGTTAAGTCTCCTCTCTACTTCTTCAGATGAGCCAGTTCTCTGATACAATGTCCTTGGCGTCTCTGCTCCGTGCCACTGGCTTGCTGTCACACTGCTCTCAAAGAAAGGAACAGAGATGAAAGGGAGAGAAGGCAGAAGGTATGAGCAACGATTTGAGTGTGTGTGCGCGCATTGGTCAATGACATTGGCAATGCGTGTTTGTCTGCGTATGTACAGTGGAGTCGACATTATTGCCACCCTTGATAAAGATGAGCAATAATGACTGCATAAAATAAACCCATTTAAATAATGAGCTGTATTGTACGCTCAATAAAATGTGGGGAATTATATTATTCTACACTAACACAATTGCTCAAAGAAAGATTTTGTTTAACAAGTAATATTTTTTTCTCTCAAAAAGGTAGGGGTAAAAATTGACACCCATAAAGATGATTATAAATAGATAAATGATTTGTATTTGGTCCCATATTCCTAGCACGCAATGACTACCATCAAGCTTGTAACTATACAAACTTGCTGGACGCATTTGCAGTTCGTTTTGGTTGCGTTTCAGATTATTTTGTGCCGAATAGAAATGAATGTTAAATAATGTATTGTATTTTTGGGAGTCACTTATATTATAAATAAGAATGTTTCTAAACACAATCTACATGAATGTGGATGCTACCATGAATACAGATAATCCTGAATAATGATGAGTGAGAAAATTACAGTGGGTTAAAAGGTAATAACCCAAGACATTACTAATAACAGGGGAGGTTAGCATGTCTTGGGGGGTATGATATTTGACACTTACCTTCTCACTCATCCCTATTCACGATTCATTCAGGATTATGTGCAATAATGGTAGCATCCACATTACTGTAGCAGTAATATGGGACAGATATATGGGACAAATAATTTCCCCATTTTATTGAGCGTACAATACAGCTCAGTATTTGAATGTTTTATTTTATACAGTCATTATTGCTCATCTTTAGCAAGGGTGTCAATTTCGGAACCCACCGTATATGTGAAATGTGGGCATGCGTGTGTATTCTTTATCATTTCAAAATAGGGGGCTATTTTTCATGTGTGGCGCTACAGACTAGGGCTGTTGCGGTGACCGTATTACCGCCACACCAGCAGTCACGGCAGTCAGCAAGTTTGGTAGGCTACTAATGACCATCAGCAGCATCTGAGCTTGGAGAAGCCTAATCACCGTGACAAAACGATCACATGAATTTGACTGCCTTCATGACTCTGGTACTCCGCCCACTATTGTCCCTCTAATCACTCTGATATCAATACAAATGTAATCGAAAATCTAATGAAAACACATTTCTATAGGCTATGCAATAGCGCAAGAAAAAGTGATGGGCTCTACTAAAAAGAGGAGGATCCCATCAGCTTACTATAGGTTAGGCCTACTATATTTATTTCTCTACTTTCCTAATATTAAGCACATTACTTATATTTACAACAGGACAATAGTCTACCTGGCTGGCATGAAATGAACCACGCAAAAAGTGTCCTCCAATTATTTTTTCCCGTTGCCAGGTGCACAAAAATGGTTTATTCTAAATCAAAAACAAATCTCACACATTTTATTTATTATACGTAAAGACAAGATTAAATCAAGAATAGTCTGATGGGTGACAATATTAGCCTTTTACTTGATGCAACCAAATACTAATTGAGTGTATGTAAACTTCTGACCCACTGGGAATGTGATAAGAGAAATAAAAGCTGAAATAAATAATTCTCGATACTATTATTCTGATATTTCACATTATTAAAATAAAGTGGTGATCCTAACTGACCTAAAACAGGGAATTAGGATTAAATGTCAGGAATTGTGAAAAATGGAGTTTAAATGTATTTGGCTAAGGTGTATGTAAACTTCCAACTTCAACTGTATATTATCACTTGTGAATGATGCCCAGCATAAGAAACAATGCCTTTTGTCACTTTTTCGAATCATAGTCACACACCTCATGTAGACTAGCCGATAGGCCTATATGTTTTAATAAGGTTTGTATCACAACTGAAGTGGCCAAATAACTTCTTAAAATTAATCACATTAATTTGCTTTACAAGGGGTGTAGAGCCTAACTGGCATACATAAGCAGCGTGGGAGTTTCAAGTTTGGGGAAGATCATTTTCACCATTAAAACACACATTTATAATAAAAGCATTACATGCATAATTGCATTTGCGGTAACTTTTGATAATGGTGTTTTCCACTAATTGAATATTTGCGCTTATAGCTTATGTGCACATTGCTAGATTAACATAGGCTAGTGCTTTTGCTGTTCGTTAGGCCTACTCATCTTGTTGGCTGACGAAAATTAATTGTGGACAGTTCTTCCAATATATATATATTTTTTTTTTCACCTTTATTTAACCAGTTAGGCTAGTTGAGAACAAGTTCTCATTTGCAACTGCGACCTGGCCAAGATAAAGCATAGCAATTTGACACATACAACAACACAGAGTTACACATGGAATAAACAAAACATACAGTCAATAATAAAGTAGAACAAAGAAAACAAAAAGTCTATATACAGTGTGTGCAAATGAGGTAAGGTAAGGGAGTTAAGGCAATAAATACGCCATGGTGGCGAAGTAATTACAATATAGCAATTAAAACACTGGAATGGTAGATGTGCAGAAGATGAATGTGCAAGTAGAGATACTGGGGTGCATAGGAGCAAGATAAATAAATAAATACAGTATGGGTATGAGGTAGGTAGATAGATGGGCTGTTTACAGATGGGCTATGTACAGGTGCAGTGATCTGTGAGCTGCTCTGACACCTGGTGCTTAAAGCTAGTGAGGGAGATATGAGTCTCCAGCTTCAGAGATTATTGCAGTTCGTTCCAGTCATTGGCAGCAGAGAACTGGAAGGAAAGACGACCAAAGGAGGAATTGGCTTTGGGGGTGACCAGTGAGATATACCTGCTGGAGCACGTGCTACGAGTGGGTGCTGCTATGGTGACCAGTGAGCTGAGATAAGGCAGGGCTTTACCTAGCAGAGACTTGTAGATAACCTGTATCCAGTGGGTTTGGCGACGTATGCTATTCTGTTCTTCTGAAATAGACAAAAAAAAATTCATATCATGCTTCTTTAGACCTATCTAAAATAAATAATGGATTTATTGTGAAGGTGTAGGCTATATTACATGGATTTAGATGTTTTAAAATGTAGGTGTTCCAAAAGGTCTGCACCGGTGGCTTGTGTGGAAGACAGGAGATGCTACATGTGTTTGTTAATTAACAGTCAATTACTGTGAGACTGACAGTTATTTGCTTGATAATCACAGGCTGACCAAATTTGGTGACCGCCACAACCCTACTCCAGACCCACTACCATCATTAAGCATGATGTACTACTGTACTGGATGGTGACTGTAGGAACATTATGTGGGCATGGGGTGATCTAGATTTACCAGGGTCTCAAAGACCATCCTCACCAATACAATTGTATCATAAAGAAACCATTCAAGAATCTCTTTCTCTCCACACACACACACACACCTTTCCACTCCCTCATTATAACATGTCACGGAAACATTGTCCCACCAGGTCAGAATCCCCATGAACCACAGCATGTTATGATTCATAATATAATACATATGCAGGGATTCAACAAAACAACTGAAGCAGGATAAGGTCAGAGTGTAGTGTAGTGTAGTGTAGTGTGTGTGTGTCTGTGTCTGTAATGCAGTCTTGCTAGTCGCCCGGCTCTCTTTGGAGTAACTGTCTGGAGATAAAAAGGGAGGGTGTGTGGGGGGGGGGGGGGGGGGGTAAAAACAGGGAAAGAAAAACAGAAAGAGAAACAAAAAGGAGAGAGAGATTCTAATTGCAGCTTGGGGGCCTGTTGGCAGACAAGGCATTACACTTCCCCGCGAGCAACACAGGCAGGTAACCCATTTAGCACCCCAAAATAAAGTGCTGATTTTGCCAAGTCAAGCTAACACTTCCACACCCTTCGCCTCATTCCCTAACAAGCTCACACTGCAACCAGAGCTGGTGGTAACTAAGTCACTCAGGTGCAAACCTCGAATGCCTCTCACACCTCGGGCAAGATACACCGGTGAATTGGGTACTACACAGCCGGGTATACTGAGGTCAGCACCAGTAACTGGAGATGCTGATACTAATAGTGTTTGAAAAAGGTGTTATACACGAGATAAAGGCTGGAAATTATACTCAACTCAAACACCATTACACTGCATTAAATAAATATGAGTCAAATGCTGCCCCGAGGAGGGCTGGGTTGCGTGTTTGGAAAGAACAGTCATCTAAGCTGCAATCCAGGCACAGTCACTAGTTAACAGTGCAATGGATCGGATCTTGCTCTGCCCCACTGTCTAGCCATCTCTCTTTTACTCCATTTGTCCTTCTCTCTCTTTCTGTGTGTAAGAAAATGGATCTCATATGTGGCGCGGTGTCGTAAAGCCCATGGTTCCTGACAAATAGGCTCCATAAATAAGCAGAGGGAGCAGGGGGAATCCAAATGGTCATTTAGTCACAAACATCTGTGAAGGAAGCCTGCCTCAGGCAAACAAGCGAAGAAGAATCAGAGCGGGGGGGGGGGGGGGGGGGGGTCAATATGCGATGCAGTCTGTCCTCTCACTGTCATTCATTTTACTGGCGTAATTACTAAGGCTAATTCGAAGCTAGTCTGACTTGGAGTTTTCTATACGGGTTGACGGATCGAGCCCAGCTGTTTGCGTTGGCCAAGGCCCAGTCAACAAGCTACTGCTGGACCCTGACAGAAGAAAAAGACAAAACCGATGACCTTCAAGCTCATTGATCTGAGGTGGGCTCACCTCTGCGGCACACCAGTGGATCACTTAAAGCCCTGCTGGAAGGTTCCACACAGGCTGGTTGTGGATCTGTGTTGCTATGCTATCGTCTGGTCTAAAGCAGTGTTGCCCAATCCATCTCTCTGGAAAACTGTTGCAGTTATTGCACGATTGTTCTATTCCAGCACGTGTGTTTCCGCTCAGCAAAGGCTTGATGATTGGTTGACGTGGTGAATCAGGTGTTCTCGTGCTGGTATCAAACAAAAAGGTCCAACGGCTGTTGTCAAAATGTTGAATAGGTACTCGGAGTAAATAGGGGATTATTTACTTGACCATGAACATGCTTACATCTGGCCACACGGGACCATCAAAGCCTTGGTCGAGCAGACCCTTAAACAAGGTTTATGTAATGAGGATTTCAGACGCTCCTGCTGGGGTGCAGTGATGCTTCTCTAAACCTCAGAGCTGGGGCTGCGTGTGGACTGAGACGCAGACAGGAGAAGAAGCAGTCAGAGCCCATTAAGCCCAACCTGACAGCCAGTCCAATCCGTGTGGAGAGAGATCCCGGCTGACAAGTGATGCTAGCATCCTGCCGAGAGACTCAGAGATAGCCACAGTAAGCCAGACAGCTAGCTGCATTGTGCTTATGGAGACAGATCCCCCTACTCTGGGCTGACGTGGGTGCACTGCACATTAGATACAGCAAAAGTTGATCCAAAAGTTCCTGGGTAGCCAGCTGGGTATTAAGAAATATGTGCATCCAGTTATCAGACATGTTGCAATGAGCAAGTGTGACTAACTTGTCCTGCCTATTTGTGAACGCTTTGGAACGAAATGGCCTGACACTGCTGATGGGTGCAGTTAGGTGTCCCCCGCCCAACATATGTTCCACTTAACACACAAAGCATGCTTCTAGAACTTTTCAGAAAGTTCTCAGTACTGTTGTATCGAATAGAACATTGCCGGGATCTCTTGTAGCCTGGTCGAGGACGAGAGTATGACTAAGGCAGACAGATGGGCATGTCTTCACCCATCCTCACACCCAGCTGAGTGGAACAGCCCTGTCACCAGCAGACCACCCTGCTGCGGCATGACCCAGATCGCAGGGGGATGCCAAAGTGCTCATCACAACCACCCCCCCCCCCGATTGAGAACGAGCAAAGGCAGTGTAGTGCACCACGCTGGAGAGCAGTGCCTCAGATGAACAGGCAGCATGGTGTGTCAGAGAGCATCTCTGTCTGGGGACTAAACCTTGGCACGCCTCCAGGGAAAGTTCTCCTGGGTCAGAATCTGAAAGGAGTGGTTGGATTGGAAACAGCCATGGAAGTCATGAGGTACAGTCAAATGCATTACCATCACAATGAGTGGCACAGCCAGGAGTTAAAACGTTAATATCAAGTGTCTATGTTCTCCCATTCTCACTTATTTACTCCAGTCCCCTCAGTTCATCAACTGTCCCTTTAGGGGTTGTCTCTCAAAAAAAGGTGTGAAACAAAGGTGTCCCATTTTATTTCACCACTATAAAAGCTGGCAATGCTGATATCACACTGGGCAAAAACATTCCACGTCATTTAAACAAAAACATTAAATGTGATGACGTTGAATGAACCAGAAAAACGGATTGGATTTGCAAAAAGCCATCAACGCAAGCGAATTGTTTTTTTCCCACCAAACTTAACCCAATTTAACATTAAATTCAACCAAATGTACAGTACCAGTCAAAAGTTTGGACATACATACTCATTCAAGGGTCTTTATTTTGACTATTTTCTACATTGTAGAATAATACTGAAGACATCAAAACTATGAAATAACACATATGGAATCATGTAGTAACCAAAAGTGTTATAAATATCAAAATATATTTTATATTTGAGATTCTTCAAAGTAGCCACCCTTTGCCTTGATGACAGCTTTGCACACTCTTGGCATTCTCTCAACCAGCTTCATGAGGAATGCTGTTCCAACAGTCTTGAAAGAGTTCTCATATATGCTGAGGACTTGTTAGCTGCTTTTCCAACTCATCCCAAACCATCTGAATTAGGTTGAGGTTGGGTGATTGTGGATGCCAGGTCATCTGATGCAGCACTCCATCACTCTATTTGGTCAAATAGCCCTTACACAGCCTGGAGGTGTGTTGGGTCACTGTCCTGTTGAAAAACAAATGATACTGGGACTAAGTGCAAACCAGATGGGATGGCGTATCGATGCAGAGTGCTGTGGTTGCCATAAGGGTTAAGTTTGCCTTGAATTCTAAATAAATCACAGACAGTGTCACCAGCAAAGCACCCCACACCATCACACCTCCTCCTCCATGCTTCACGGTGTGAACCACACATGCAGAGATCATCCGTTCACCTACTCCGTGTCTCACAAAGACACAGCGGTTGGATCCAAAAATCTCAAACTTCGACTCATCCGACCTAAGGACACATTTCTAATGTCCATTGATCGTGTTTCTTGGACCAAGCCAGTCTCCTCTTCTTATTGGTGTCCTTTAGTAGTGGTTTCTTTGAAGCAATTCTACCATGAAGGCCTGATTCACACAGTCTCTTCTGAACAGTTGATGCTGAGATGTATCCGTTACTTGAACTCTGTGAAGCATTTATTTGGGCTGCAATCTGAGGTGCTCTAATGAATTTATCCTCTGCAGCAGAGTTAACTCAGGGTCTTCCTTTCCTGTGGCGGTCCTCATGAGAGCCAGTTTCTTCATAGCGCTTGATGGTTTTTGCGACTGTACTTGAAGAAACTTTCGAAGTTCTTGAAATGTTCCGGATTGACTGACCTTCATGTCTTAAAGTAACGATGGACTGTCGTTTCTCTTTGCTTATTGGAGCTGTTGGTATTTTATCAAATAGGGCTATCTTCTGTATACCACCCCTACCTTGTCACAACACAACTTATTGGCTCAAACGCATTAAGGAAATAAATTCCAAATTAACAAGGCACACCTGTTAATTGAAATGTATTCCAGGTGACTACCTCATGAAGCTGGTTGAGAGAATGCCAAGAGTGTGCAAAGCTGTCAAGGCAAAGTTTGGTTACTATGAAGAATAAAAAATATCAAATATATTCTGATTTGTTTAACACTTTTTTGATGACTACATGATTCCAAATGTGTTATTTCATAGTTTTTCATCACTATTATTCTACAATGTAGAAAATAGTACAAATAAAATAAAAACCCTGGAATAAGGTGTCCAAACGTTTGACTGGTAATGTATAACTTAATGAGCTGGATTGCTTGTCTTTGCAATTAGTTAATTTTTGTTTGTGCTCATTATCATAATTTGCTAGCAGCTTCTATGGAAATTCTCTAGTATTTGTGCTAAGTTTGTTAGCATTCTGGTAATAGACGCCCAATGTGCTTTTTTGCACTTTTAGGGCCCACTTGTGTACTAAGCCGGTAATACCGTAAATCTTGGGATGAGATACCGCCCAACCCTAGCTCTTACCTCTGGCCAAACATCTGTGGAGGAGACCTGGAGCGAGGCTCCCACTGTTTATAGAGAGAGAGAGAGAGAGAGAGAGACCGAGAGAAGAGTAGAGCCAGGTGACTGACAGAAAGAATATTACTGGGCCTATTTCTTCCCTGGGTAAAATCTAACACTCAAAGCAGCCCATAATTAAAATTGACAAACAGTTGCATTAGCATGATCTCACAGTCCAACTTTACAGAGGACCAAGCAAATAAACGCTGAGAGGGAGAGATGGAAGTGGGTGAGAGAAGGGGACATAGGGGAGAGTGGGAAGGAAAGGTGGGGTGCCTTTTAAGCCTTGCCAGAGTAGAGACAGATTAATCTTGTTCATGAATTATGCATGTGTGGCGCTGTGTGTGATCGCGCTGAAGGCCTGTTAAGTGTGTCGTGGGGAGAAAAAATAAAGTCTATCTACAGACCTCACAAGTAACCGTCTTGAACAGTCATTTTTAGCATTGAGAGAGGGTTTGCATTCTTTACTTCTTGGTACTCTGGGCAGTGGCTAAAGAGATGTTGTGACTTAAGTGACAAACCAGATGGCAACACGTGACATCCCTCTTGGCACACCTGGATCTCCATGTTTAATTTCTCCCCCAGGCCACCGTAATATATTCTGCTGATATTCAGACAATAGCATTCCGTTTTTAAAAATCAGTGACATTTGTCCTATTGTCGTGGCCAGGAATTTTGGGTGATGTCCCTCGGGTGGGACAACATCTGGTCGCCTTGACAGATTGCAAACTCATCTGTCTCCGTGTTGACATTGATGATGGCCAATGAGTGGCAATGCATTCGAATTCATTCGAAACTGCAGGCCCATTCCAAGTGGAGTGCACTTGGCGCCGACTCCTCAGAGTGATGCATGGTGCTGGAGCAGGTTAGGAATGTGGCCAGACTGAAGGTTACAGGGCACCAGATAAAGTGCACCCCCCCAGGCACCTGACATTTCTAGAGTTGTGTTTATACCAGAGGACATGGGTTGTGTCTCTTTCTTCGTAGCCACAAAGTCTGATTCCACAGCCACATTCGGCCACAAGAATGACATCATTACATTTAAGAGACAGCGCACACTTTTCTAAAATAAGAGATTGCTTCTTCAATGCAAATTTCATTGATCAGTAAAATAAAATGTAATCCTAGCAGTTGCCAATAAAATAAGTCCTAAATGGATTGTCATCTGTATACATCGCTGTCTTCAAAATGTATGTCATTTTCTTTTAAACAGAGCAGTAGCTAAGTTCATCTGTCTGGATCAAGTGCCATTCTGCCACTAAATTAATACACTTTTTTTTTTGCGGTATCATTTTGGTATCAAGTATCATGATGGTATCGAAGTCAAAATTATGATATCGTGACAACACTACCTCCAGTACAGACACACACAGTGAAGGTTTCAAAGCACGTTCGACAAGAAAGTCAGAGGGAGACTCTGCTGTGCTGAAGTAGGCCTTGTTTTTTTATTATTACAGCACTAACACGTGAAAAATCCTAAAATCAGACAGACATGGGCAAATTATTTTCAAAAGCACACAATTATTTACCTACAGTAAGAAAAGCCATAATAGCGTTTAATAAACAAAGAAAATATTTTCAACAATTATTTGAAGCGTCTGAAAAACACATGAATATTCATACACGTGTCAATGTCAGTATCTTAGAAAAATCTAATAGGCCACGTTAAAATCCAACAGCAGCAAAGAGGACCTGAACAAATGTGGTCTGGACTCCGTACAGGAGGGTCATTGTGTCAGAGACGCTGTAGAAGGAAAGGGAAATGGGGATGCCTAGTCAGTTGTACAACTGAATGCCTTCAACTGAAATGTGTCTTCCGCATTTAACCCAGTTAACTATGAATCAGAGAGGTGTGGGGGGCTGCCTTAAATCGACATCCACGTCATCGGCACCCAGGGAACAGTGGGTTAACTGCCTTGCTCAGGGGCAGAACGACAGGGATTTGATCAAGCAACCTTTCGAAGGAGCTCCTGCCTTGTGGTCCAAGTCAATGACTGACCATTCATTCCTGTCAAGACTAAATAGTGCAATGAAGAAGATGGTAAAGATGGTGACCAATGGGGACATAACATGCGCAGTTTGAGCTTCTCCAGGAAGTCCGGCCAACTAAGTGCTGCCCCCTCTCATTGAATAACTCTAGATGAAGGCTGACCGGGGTACTGCAGGCTGCCATTCGCATCTCAATTATCCCTTATAAACTTCTTCTGTGTGTGATTTTAAAATAATCGGTTCAAGGACATACAGTGCATTCGAAAATTATTCAGACCCCTTGACTTTTTCAGCATTTTGTTACGTTACAGCCTTATTCTAAAACTGCAGAAAAAAAGGTATAGAGTCAATCCACACACAATACCCCATAATGACAAAGACAAAAACAGGTTTAATAAATAAAACACACCTTATTTACATAAGTATTTAGACCCTTAGCTATGAGACTCAAAATTGAGCTCAGGTGCATCCTGTTTCCATTGATCGTCCTTGAGATGTTTCTACAACTTGAGTCCACCTGTCCTGTGGTAAATTCAATTGATTGGACATGATCTGTCAACTGTGGGATCTGTCTATATAATGTCCCACAGTTGACAGTGCATGTCAGAGCAAAAACCATGTTCACTCTGACAGAGCTCCAGAGTTCCTCTGTGGAGATTGGAGAACCTTCCCGGAAAGACAACCGTGTCTGGAGCACTCCACCATTCAAGCCTTTATGGTAGAGTGGCCAGACGGAAGCCACTCCTCAGTAAAAGGCACATGACAGCCTGCTTGGAGTTTGCCAAAAGGCACCTAAAGAACTCTCAGACCATCAGAAACAACATTCTCTGGTCAGATGAAACCAAGATTGAACTCTTTGGCCTGAATGCCAAGCGTCACGTCTGGAGGAAACCTGGCATCATCCCTACGGTGAAGCACGTTGGAGAGAGCATCACGCTGTGCGGATGTTTTTCAGCGGCAGGGACTGGGAGACTAGTCAGGATCGAGGCAAAGATAAACGGAGCGAAGTACAGAGAGATCTTTGATGAAAACCTGCTCCAGAGCACTCAGGGCCTCAGACTAGGGCAAATGTTCACCTTACAACAGGACAACGACCCTGCCAGAGGCCAGACTTGAACATCACTGGAGAGACCTGAAAATAGCGGTGCAGCGACGCTCCCCATCCAACCTGACAGGTTGAGGATCTGCAGAGAAGAATGGGAGAAACTCCCCAGATACAGGTGTGCCAAGCTTGTAGCATCATAACCAAGAAGACTCAAGGCTGTAATCGCTGCCAACAGTGCTTCAGCAAAGTACGGAGTAAAGGCTCTGAATACTTACGTAAATGTGGACCCGACCAAGAGGGGAAAGTTTGTATTTTGGACCCGGACCCGCTCAGGACCCGGGTCGGGTCTCAGATAGACCTCTAGTTTGTGGTAGAAAGAGCAACTAGAGTCAGCGCACATTAAAGACCAGGATTGCGCATTATGTCCAAACAAACTCTCATCACCGTCTTTCCTGCTGAGCCCTTCATAAGAGACTGCTACAGTATATAAGCCCTTCCCCACTCCACCTCCCAGTAGCAGTCTCCAGACCCTCTGTGCACTGTACCTGCTAGTAGAAGGTACATCTGTATGAATGTTCAAGATAGGAGGACATTCTAAATGGCCGTTTAACGCTCTCCACTCCATTGTAGCTTTCTTGGAGTTATATTTACTGTGTGTAGCACACAAACATCCTCCAAATAAATGCATCCATGAATGAAGAACAACCCAGCTATTTCTGAGCGGCACAAATACCCATGTTAATTGCGCCCTATTTTTAAACTTCAAATAAACTCAAAAAAACTTTCCTTGCAGAGTGCGGCTCAGAGTTGCCATAGCTACCCTACTTCAGTGAAGTCTTGGGCTGCTGTAAGGAAGCGCTGGAGACCATGCTGAAACATCGCTGGAGACAGAATGCTGAACCATCAATTCTCCATATTACACATATACAGTAGGTATGTACATGTACATACACAAAAATACAAAGTACAGCCACGCACAGTATGACAAACACAGATGCAAGCATACCATTTTCAGGGGGAATCAATTGGCTATTTGTAAACATGGTATTGAACCTGAACTGACCCTGTATCTAGGTAGCTTACTTACTGTTATTTATATTTCTCATGTGTTTTTGTTCCACATGATTTCATAGTACTACTGATATTCATTACTGCATTGTTGGGAAAGAGCTTGCAAGAAAGTAATTTCACTGTACTGGTGCACGTGACAATAACACTTGAAACTTGGATATTTGAATATGTTCTAACACGTTTGGATGCCAATTTCAGAGAGAAGGCATCCTAAAAATATTATAACTAGATCTGAAGGACATCCAAACACCAGTCAGCTAATATAGTGTACCGGGATGTAAACTGACCACAACCACATTCAATGATCAACACCTACTTCAAAAGGCAATCTGAAAGAATAATCCACAGCCCTGACCCAGCTCCAGGTGGAGTGGGCTTTGGTGACTAGACACAGACACACAGCAGCCTTTGGTATAATTGTAGAGATAAAGTGGAGATCACCCTCTGCTACCTCTCCTCCTTTCTCTGTGACCTCCTTTCTTTGCTGGGTGTCATTAGGTGTGAAATGAGTTCCTAAAATAAAATAGTAAAAAGTGTGTATTCCAAATGGCACCTTATTCTCTATGTAGTGCCTTTGACCAGGGACAATGGTCAAAACTAGTGCACTATATAGGGAATAAGGTCCCATTAGGGATGCACCCACAAGCTCCATTTAACCCGTCATGGCACAGCCCCAGTTGTGACCAAACCAAAGCCTACACTGACTGCCGTCTGCAAAGAAAAAGGGGTTTTCGTGCTCAAACAACGAGAGTAGAGATGCAGCCTTGAATTATACAATTAGAAACGCATGTGAATTGTGCACACGTTAGGTAGGATCGCATGAACACACAATCACACGTATCTCCTTGTTTCAGGTACATGTGAGCACTAATATGCATAATGACACAAAAGCATTATGCTTAAATGATGTGCTATGCTTAAACACCAAAAGGACACAGACAATTATACTGCAGTAAACAGAATGTGTAGACACTCAGTGACTTGCCAAGCCTTATAAGATCTCTATACAAACACCAGGCAGTGAAACCTACTAGAGGAAGATATTGGTGCGCGCACACACACAAACAGTGACACCTACCAGCCAAGTCCAAAAGAGGAAGATACTGTAAGACAAACACACAATCTGTGCAGCCAGTGCCTGCAGTCATTATTATTGACGTAACACACACACGCTTGTGCATGTTCAGTTGCCCACACACAAACCATCCTATTATGTGCTCCAAGGCTGCAGTGAAAATTCTCTCTTCACTAGAGACCAAAGTCTAGACAAACACGCTCTCGCGCTCCCCAGGGGAGGCGGTTACTGCACTCCTCCAAAGCGGCCACTTGTTGGCTGATTAAACGATGCTAAAACTCAGTAAACTCCTTAAGGAGGCGGCCACTGAATTTTCACTCTTCCTCCATCCCCCTCTCGCTCCCTTTCTCTCGCTCCCATGGGCCTTCATAACCTGTCTGTTCAGCCTCCTAATGACATTAGTTGGTTATTCCATGGCTGGGGGCTATTTCTGGCCCTGGGACACATGATCCCCCTTGGCTGGGCTTTTCACAGGAAAACAATGGCCAGAGAGTCAGATGACGCAAGGCTGGCTGGCTTCTGCTAGGGGAGAGCAGTGTGGGGCTGCAGATAGGGGGAAAACACTGCAGATAGGAAACAGTCACACACTTTGCCCACGAAAATATGGAAACGTGGGTCGTGTTCAATGGGTCATATACATTGTTTCTATGGATGCTACACACAGTCCAGCACACACGATCCCGACTACCACAATCCCGACTACCACAATCCCGACTACCACAATCCCGACTACCACAATCCCGACTACCACAATCCCGACTACCACAATCCCGACTACCACAATCCCGACTTAACTAATTCCAAAACATTCACGTGTTGATCATCCTCTCTTGGTATCCATGACAACGCAACGAGAATTTTATCTGAACAAATCAGACAGGGGCTTTGATAGATGTGCTCTGTAGCCCTCATCAAAACAACGCCATTCCAATGAAACTAATGACATTAACATAACCAATCACAACATTTGTTGTCCTTTCAACTAAATAAACAGCTACCAAAAAAATTCCCAAGACAACAGTTAAGCTTCTGTATACTAATAGAATACACACTTTTTTTCTCTTATCGCCATCTCAGTAGCCTATATTACATTTCTCAATCTTTCCCCTCCCTCCCTCAAAATGCCCCCCCCCCCCTTTACTCCTCTCCCCCCAGCAGAACATCTGGAGCTCATCTTCCTCCTTTTCAGCTGATCTAACAGTGGACACCTGAGAGAGGAGAGTTAGACCACAATGATAAAACACTCCTTCACCTCAATCCCCCTGCTCCATTTCTAACCAGTGAACTCACTGTACCTTGTTTTGTGTGGAGAGGGGGGAAAAAGAGGGGGAGATGAGACTATTCTGTAGAAAAAAGATGGCCGTGTACACAACATCACACACACAAAACCCATCTCCGAATGATTCTGTACGTGTTGAAGCCGTTTTGTAGTGAGTATTATATTATGGGGGTGTGGCAAAAGGATAAAGCACGCACTCACGGCCAATTCTATTTCCTGGGTGTGCTCTAATGCTAACCTGGACAGGACAGCCGTGTGAAAACGTGTGTGTGTGTGCGTGAAAGCGTGCATGTGTGTGCGTGCTCATGTGAGAATAAACAAAAAACACAGTTCTTTTCAAGCCAATCTGGGAGACAAAACAGCTAGGGAAAACATCCCCCATTCCCTATGTAAATATCACCGCCGTGACACTGGCCTTACTGACGCCGCCTGAAGGCTGCTCGTCTGTCTTGTGGTATTTATAGGTTGTTTATTCATTATTCAATGTAATAACATTTGTATTAAAATTAAAATAAAGTTTATTGGTCACGTACACAGATTTAGCAACATTGTGTTTCTATCTCCTACAGTGCAGTAATAGTACCTAGTAATACACAGAATACAAAACAGTCCAAATTAAGAAATATCAGAACGAGCAATAGACACCCTAAGTAGGGGGAGGGTGGACACAGAGTTGTTCCATCTGTGTGTTAGTCTGTCCAGGCTTAGTCCACCTGAGGTTTAGCAGTATGCTGGGTTGGAGTGAAGAACCAGAGGGAATGAAGGAGGGAGAGCGAAAACAACATCTTCTTCACCTATGTCACAATCTATCACTCAAATCACTCAATGACCATCACTATACCTCACAAGGCAGTACACATGACCATAGCAACAAAGAATAGGAAATATGGAAATACAACTACATTGTGTTTACAAACGCTGTACAGCCAATCTCTCTCTCCAGAATGTTGTCGCTCTCCTATGTTTAGTCTCTCTCCATCACTCTTTTGCTCTGCCTTTCTCTATATTTCTAGACTAATGTTTTCTCAGTTTCTCTTTGTCCATCTCTCCGAGGTTGGCCCCCGCCCTACGGAGGTGTGGGGATGTGTGCGCAGACGGGGGGCTGAGTGCCTACAGTCAGGCAGGGCACAGGTGCCTGGCAGCTAGGGCTGATATTGAATGAGGTTGGCATCCGCACTGATACACTGCCAGTGGGGCAGAGCTATATATAATACACACGCAAAATAATTACATATTCTCATCAGGCTAAAAATATCATTGTGTCCCTTATCACCAATAAGCCATTTTGAATCCCTCCCATTCTGAAGAGATACGAACATTACAGCCATATCTGTAACATTGCCTTTCTTCCCTTATCAAGAGCATTGTGCCTAAATAATAACATTGGCCTAAATGGGTTTTCATAAGGGAGGTAGCTACAGTAATACAGATGACATTGTACTATAGGGGAGAAATTCTGAAAGTGTGTATCTTTTTTTCCGTACTGTGAACCTACATTGTAAAAGACAACACAAAAAAAGACAGATGATGCAATTCGGACCGAATTAACTATTTGCCAGAATCCAATTATTATTTTTTTATAATGGAAAGTTCCCTATGCTTCAGCCACACATATCCATCCACTACCATACATGCCATTTTAGTGTTGTTGTTTTCTACAAGCTATGTAGTACTCAGCAAAGAGGGCACTAGGAAAATTCCAACCCAGCAACCATAGATGAGAACTACCCACTGGGCACAACTTTGTTTCAACGTAATTTGTCAACATATTGTGACTTGGAATTACTGCGTAAAATACATTGGATTTGAAAAAAGTAATTAACATAAATTGATGTTTTGAGGGTGACATTTCAACAACAGGATTATGTCATCATGGTAACCTATTTTCAACAGGTTCATCCCATTTTCCCAGGAAATGTCCAAACCCTCTTCCATCTGTTGACAGTGAGACACAGTGATAACAGCGATATCACTTTGCATGGGACCCCTATTGAAATACTTCAGAAGTCTTCCATCCACAGCACTTTACCTCTGTAGTATACTGTATGTGGTGGTTGGCTTTCACGCCAACACTACGCCCCTCATCTCTCTGATGTAACCCACACGGGCTTCCAGATGGTGCTAGCTGGCGAGGCGGGCATACGAACAGCCTAATAGCGGTGAGTGGGCAGCTATCAGCGCACGTTAGCGTCAACAGACCGCAGGCCAATCATCTGTCATCGCCAGTCGCGCTCAGGATTGGCAGAGAGGGATACCACACACAGACAGGAGAATCCTCTGAGTTTGCCACTCCTTCAGAGATATCATAGGATTATGGCGTCTGTTGTTTGGCGTGGACGGAGACGATCAAGGTGAAGTAGGGATGGTTGCAATTGTGGATAGGAGCAATTGTGTTTGAAATGGCAAACAGTGGTCTGGAGGTGTAATTACAGTGCCCAATCCCAAATAAATTTTCCAATCCTACCCCTATGCACTTTAAAACAGATCTGTAAAGATTGGATAGGTATAAGGAATACGGTAAAAGCTCCAGTGTACCGTGTAGGACATTGGTATTCAGAGTCGGGGGGACTCCAGTTTGGTCGGCAACTAAAAAACATTGAGTACATATTATTGTATGGGGAAAATATACAAAAGTTTGAGAAAGATCATTTGAAAAACACAACTTTATAGAATAAATGTATTTATTGGTTTCTTTTCATTTTGATAAGGTTATTTGTTTATGTAAAAATCTACGTTTACGGATTTTAAGTTGTGCCATAAGATTTGGGGTGGGGTGCGGTCACGGGAAAATTTTGGGGTAAAAATGATGTCCACAGAAATTCTGCTGGAAATGGGGTCCCCGCAGAAAAAGTTTAAAAACCACTGGTTTAGGATAGTACGATGGAATTTCCACCAGATGGCTTTTACTTCTGGAATCCTCTCAGATCTACACAAGTGTCATGCGGTAGAGGGATGAGTCCTCTTATTTTCAAGTGGGCAGGGTGGTGGAGTTGACCCGGAAGTGGCTCCGACGTTACAGACTTCACCTAATGTGAACTGCTAGATACTCCTGCTGCTCCTTCATCACACAAGACACTCCTGCAAAGTTATGGGCTCGAGCACCTGTTCGGTTAAACACACGCCAAGCCTTTCAAAAGGAGGCAGAGGTGCTCCATGTAAAACGCATGGGGTTGGGTATAGTGGTGATGTGTTTGGGGGGGGGGGGTGTTATGCAGAGTAGCCATTAAAGCTGTTCGGAAGGCATGGAAGAGGGTTGTGAATAGCTCATCTCCGCCTCTCAGAAGGGTCCAGGTGTTCATTCTTGCTGGTGCACTCATCAGGAGCACCGGCGTTAGATGGGAGGGCGAGGTGCAGCTACACTGATTAATATTAAAGGGAATTTATAATACAGTAGCATGGAGAGGATTGGGCCATAAATACTCAGCTCCTCTTGGTTTGGTCTTCATGCATATGGATAAAAAGCGTGAAGTAAGAACAAACGTTGAATGCTATACGCTGGGAAAGTGAGGCATGAGAAAGGGCAACGAATGGTTTAAGGGAAACTCATTTGTGTTGACTAAACACGACAAACCTCAGCCGTGTAACACAGTAGTAAAGACTGAAAACAGAGGGTCAGCATGTGTCGAAGAGACAACTGAGCAACATAAAGCATAGCAACAGGTTGAGCTAATCACATTGGCCTTCCAGAAAAATGGATGTTGATAACGTGACCTCCTAGTCTGTGGTTTAATGGCAGGAAGAAAAAGGGCTTAACAAAGGTGTGCTCTGTGCCGTAACAGAGGCCTAAAAATACCCTCTATGGAATAATAACCAGCATGCAACTTCCACTCACAGCTCAACCCGGCAGGTCAGCACCTTGCTAACTTAACATTAGAATGTGTGAGCGTACAGGTTTCTCCCGAACGCTGTGTGTGAAGGCTGTATCAGCGGCTAGGCAACAGCCACCTACTGAGCGTCGTTGAGTCCAGAGCCAGGGGAGAGTGAGTGCCACCGAGCACGGAAGGTGATCAAGCGGCAGAGCACCCCAGAGACACCAGACGTTTTCCCTAGCCATTTTAGAGAAAGTCTTGTACAGCAGGGCTGTCAGAAAGAGAGGGAGAGCACGGCAGGGCTGACTGCCATCAGTAACAAACATACTGATAGTCATCTGAGAGCACGTCAAAATGTCTGCCACAGCTCTCTGCACGCGCAACACCAGTCAGAGGGACTGATTTGAAAGACGACAAAAAGATTAGTGTTACCCAGTTTAGCCGCAGAAAAATATTTCCCTAAACCGTCTGAATAGGTTCAACGCCTGGTTAATCAAAACATCCTCCTGAAGGGGAATAGCGTGAGCGTAAGCCACTTGACTGGTTTAACAGTTGAATGTATATATTTCAACAGGTAAATTACTCCTGGCCCCAGCTTTTCTCAGTGAAATAAGACCCAGTGGCAGCAAGGCAATAATGAAGGTGCTGCCAAATAACGAGCGCCTCTGGGCGCTAGTGACACAGTGGACATTATCTACAATGTCAGGAAAGGGCAAAGTACCTGCATAGCCTCAGTCTGCAATGTCCATTAGAAAGGTACATTAATGGTCAACCCCCTAAGGGTACGGTAGCATATACAGGTGTACACATGGTACACTCCGCTTAACCTCTGCATGCATGATGACAAAAGAATCCCAAAAGTAAAGAGTTTCAAATGAAGCTTCATTATCATGACTTTCACACAACGCAACTAAACTTTCCTTTAACTATCAACTAAGGAGAAGAGAGAACATTTTAACTTTGATATGTGGTTGTCTCGCCTATCTACCTTAAAATGGACTGCACTGACTAAGTCTCTCTGCATAAGTGCACCCACTAAATAAGTTGCATGTAAACATGTAGAGAAGTGGTCGTTGTTCAGTCTATTCATGATCTCCCGAAGACCAAAGACCTCTGTGACCAGACAAACATTTGACTTGCTGAAGGGAAAAAGGTCACATTATGTTTCCTCTATCTGCGCATAACTTACTTCCCTTCAGAGGCTGCAGGCAGAGTAACCTTTGGAAATCCAGCCACAGACAGAGTGCATGCCTTGCTGTGTGTTGTGTAGTGCAGTAAAACGCAGGCTAATCCTCGGTTTAGTGATGAACTCTGTTCACCTTGGATTTGAATACCTACAAACAACCCTACAGACCATATATATATATATATACACAGCTACAACATTAGCATACTAAATGTCAGTTTACTGTCAGTTAATTTCACTTAAGTTATTTACCTTATGTATATAATCCTAGACACTAACCAAGTGAATCACCCTTTCAAATCATTGCCTGCTTTTTAATAATTTTCTTAAGTACAGTACAACTCAGCACCAGTGAAATGTTAGAGACATGAACAACTCAAGGCAGTGTTCAAAGGCAACATTACTAGATTTTTATTTTCATTTTTCATCAGTTTTATTGGATTGGCAACAACAGCAAAACCATAGCCTTTGACAAAATCTCAGAAATAAAAAAATAGATGGTGTGTAATTTCTTGATTTGCTGTCTAATCCAAAGCATGTGGTCATATAAAGCAGCCTAGTTGGTATGCGTCGTCATTGGGCGAGATTTTGTCATAAGATTGTTTTTGCGTTTTTTGTTGTTGTTGTCTGAACACAAAACAGACACTATACATACTCCTATTAAAACAAGTAGCATATCAATTTTGAATAAAATAAATAAATAAATAAAGACGTTGTACTGTATTAAATCACATCTGTAAGATACAACACCCTAACGAATGCACTTGAAGTCAGTTTTTGAACATTTTTGCATTTTCTTCACTTCAGAAAGAAATTGGAAACTAGTTTGGTCATTATAATAGACATGTGGAAAAGTGAATATTTAGTTACTGAATCAGTACACAGTCCATTCAACTACTGGCAGAGAAATGACCTGTAAAAAAAGGATGGAAACTAAATGAAAGCTAAGCCACAAATGAACTAAGAAGAAACTAAATGAATTGGTAATTACACTACCTCGTAACCACAATGTTTTCTGAAAACAAAAAATGAGTCAAAGTGGTATATTGTCAATAACTACAATAACTTGTTTGTTAGAATGAAACTACATTCCACTAGCGTTACTGTGGAAAGTGTAACCAATTAAAATCTCATGAAACCACCAGTACAACATTTACTGTAAAGCAAAATCGAGAGAGAAAGTAGCTCGTCAACAATATTGATTTACCATTTATAAAAGATGGCACATTGTTTGAGAAGTAAGAAACATTTTTTTCTCCATGTGTGTGACTTGCTTTAGCGTGCAAACAGAAATAACTATCTGTGTGTAATTCTAGAGAGAATCAGAGTCAACCAAAATACATCATCGGGGTGTTACTGCATTAAATTACATGGTGTGATGGTAGGTTTCTGAAGAGAGAAATGGAAAATAAACATAATAATGAGGCAGTGTGGGTGGGTATGTAGTGTGTGAGACCAGGTGAAAGCTATGATCCCTTATTGATGTCACTTGTTAAATCCACTTCAATCAGTGTAGATGAAGCGGAGGAGACGGGTTAAAGAAGGATTTTTAAGCCTTGAGACAACAGCCATGGATTGGGTAGGTGTGCCATTGAGGGTGAAAGGTCAAGACAAAAGTTGAAGTGCCTTTGAACGGTGTATTGTAGTAGGTGCCAGGCGCACCGGTTTGAGTGTGTCAAGTACTGCAATGCTGCTGGGTTTTTCACACCGAACATTTTCCTGTGTGTATCAAGAATTGTCCACTACCCAAAGGACATCCAGCCAACTTCACAACTGTGAGAAGCATTGGAGCCAGCACCCTTGTGGAATGCTTTTGACACCTTGTAGTCCATGCCCCGATGAATTGAGGCTGTTCTGACGGCAAAAGGGGGTGCAACTCAATATTAGTAAGGTGTCCCTTATGTTTTGTACACTCTGTACGCTCACACACAAAACACACACGCGCATATTGACGCCAAAACACACACGCGCATATTGACGCCAAAACACACACTTTCACATACACTGCTGCTACTTGGTTTATTATAAATCCTGATTGCCTAGTCACCTTTCACCCTACCGACATGTACATATAACCTCAACTACCTCATTCCCCTGCACAATGACTCGGTTTCAGTACTCCTTGTATATGGCCTCGTTATTGTTATTTTATTGTGTTACTATTTCCTTTTCACTTCTTAACTCTGCATTGTTGGGAAAAGGCTCGTAAGTATTTCACAGTAAAGCCTATGCATGATGTATTTGGTGCTTGTGACAAATAAAAGTTCATTTGATTTGAAAAGGTGTTGAAACAAGATGGTACCATTGTATGGTACTACTACAAATACAAGCTTGATGGATTTTGGGTCAAGTCAAAAGGAAGGTCTCGTTACAAAATGCAGTCACGCAGCCAGTGTAAAAAAATAAATAAAAATAAGTGCAGTGTATCCTTGTAACCATATAGAAGAACAGAATGTACATCTTTGTGATCTATTTTCCAAAATATATATATATATATATATCTATCTTTAGGCACATATACAGAACCATCTGTAAAGCAAAAAGAGGAAATGAATACACAGGTTAAGCAGCATAATGTTGAACATAAACAGTCACAATATAGAGAGTTTAAGTTGTTAAGTTGGCTGTACTGCTTTTTTCCCCACACAGGTCTACCTACACATGGCCTACACCATAAGAATCTCATCTCACAATAGTCTTGGGTATTACTGAAATTGTGCCCCTGTATGGATATTTCAACATTATCTGTAAAAAAAACAAATTGCAGAATTCTGGGAATGTATGAGAAAAGCTTGGAATGACTATACCTGTGCTGTATCAAACAATAAATTACACAACCAGACCAGTCGTCATGATGCATTTACTGCACCTAAAAAGGAACCGTCTCTGCACTTAGCATGGAAAAGGTAAGGGGACAGAGTCAAGCTGATGCTGAAGTAGAGTGGAGACGATCTCTCTGAACTCTGATGAGCAGCCAAAGATAAAGAGAGTAGTATTCACTAGTGGACATGACCAATCACTCTTTCATCTAAACAGCTACTGGATCTGAGGCATTGACAAAGATTTATTTTATTTTTTACTAAAAAGTTCCACGCCAAAATATATAAATATCTAATAAAACTAAACCAGCTGTGTTTTTTTTTGTAATTTGCTTAACTCGTCAAATTGACTCCCACGTCTCTCTGTTTAGGGCTGACCGAAAGTCTTTTAAACACACGTTGAACAATGTTGTGTTTGCTAACAAACCTTCTGCAAACTCTGCAAAACTTTGTCATAACAGGTCAAGGCAACTAACTATCTGTTATGTACATCAGTGTGGTGGGCGCCACCATTGCCAAGGAGCATGTATATACAGTAAATGAAAAGTCAGCCATTTGCACGCACATGTGAACTCCTAAAGGGAGTGTATGCAAATGAGGATTACGTGTTGATGTCTGTACTAATTCAGCCTTCGTGTGCCTACTAAGAACACAGACCTATAGTAGCAGTCCAATATTGGCATTCAAATTCAATACATTTTAGTCCACAAAACTGTGAAATCAGAGACAGTAAAATCATGAGGTCACCATCAATGTTTGAGGAAAGTGTTTTGTCCTAATTTTGTCCTTTACTTAACCTGACTGACGAGAAACAAAAATAAATAAACGTCAAAGCCTGAGGTAACCATGGTAACCATGGTGGAATGATGTTGTACATAAGGCTGTACATACAGTACATGTACAGCATATGGATTACTGATATTGGAGTTAATTTGATTCGTTCTGACATTTCTTGTTTTTTTGGTTTTGTTTGTACTTGTTTGATATTTTACTGCACTGTTAGGAGCTAGTAACATGCATTTCACTGCACCTGCTATAACACCTGCTATACCACCTGCTAAACTGTGTACGCAACCAATAAACGTTGATTTGATTTACCAGCTATGCACCCACTTCGCAGGTCTAAAGTCAAAATATAGCCCATCTCTCATCCACTTAGTTGTTCAGAAACTAAACCTTTACAAAAATCTAGCTTCTCTCAGCAATCACATTTTTGCCCATAAATCATGACTTGGCATGACTACAGCAAAGTGATTGGTATTCTTCAAACAAACCGTCAGAGCCTAAATTATTTTTCTTTGGGACAGCTCTGTCAATTGAATGGTCAGCAGCTTTGTAAAGATGTAACCTTTGAAATGTGTGGCTTCTTTAACAATACCCTGCAACTCCTCAGATGGAGCAGGACTTTGGCCTCTTCCTGGGTTTGGGTTCTCCAAAGTCCCTGTCGTCGGCTGCACAGTGGCTGAAGGAGCAGAGTGTCTGCGAGAGGCGGCGCATGCCCAGGCGGAATACACTGTTGGACAGGCTATAGATGACGCAGTTGCAGAAGCTGTTGCTGATGGCCAGCCAGGTGGTTACAAAGGACAGGGCGGGGCTGTCCAGCACGTGGGAGCTCTCCAAAAGGAAATAGATGATGTAGGGCAGCCAGAGTATGTAGAAGACGCTGGTGATGCGGAAGAGCACCATGGCGTAGCGCCGGTCAGGCCCGTGACCCGTGTGGTGCCCCCCGCCGCTGCCACTGCCACCTCCCTCCCCAGCCTCCATCTCCTGGCTGGGGAAGCGTGCCCGCCTCTCACTGATCTCCCGATTGTGCTGCTGGCAGATGCGGAAGATGTGAAAGTAGGTGAAGCAGACCACCAGAGCAGCGGGCGCGTACAGCAGGCACACCACAAAGCCTGTGAAGAGTGCCGAGGTGGGCCAGGAGTGGGCGCACCACTCAAAGATGTCTCCGTGGTAGCCCGGCTTGCCCCAGCCAAAGAAGGAGGGCAAGAACATCAGGCAGGAGTAGACCCATATAAGGGCGATGCAGCCACGGAGCCGGCACGGCGTCACCAGCTGGTTGTAGGACAGGGGTTTGGTGATGGCCAGGTAACGGTCCATGCTGATGCAGGCCAAGCAGGCCATGGAGACACTCTTGAGTACCGAGATGACGTAGCTGAAGACCTGGCAGGTGATGGGCTCCTGGACGCCGGCCGGGTAGTGCAGCAGGGACAGTGTGGGGACCAGGCAGCTGAGGCCTACCAGCAGGTCAGCATAGGCCATGGTCTGGATGAAATAGCTGGTAGTGTAGTGGTGCAGCAGGGGGGCGCAGTGGAACACGAAGATCACCGTCAGGTTTCCAGCGATGATAAGCACTGTCAGTAGCACGATGACGGCAGTCTCCAAGACGCAGGCCTCCAGGCCTTCGTTCTGGCCCCAGCCCAGGGGGCAAGAGTGGTTGGGATCCGGGTCCACAAGGCTGCTGTTGGCAGTGGGTACCAGGTCTGTTGTCAGTGCTGACTGATTCATTGTTGTGGGCGCGGTCCTGGTGGGTCAGGTTTGTGCTGTGCCACCTGCGATGCAGATGGTCTGTAACTGGAGACCGGTCCGCCCCTGCTGTCTGTCTGTAGCCTCCCACAGCAAACAGAGCTTTATCCTCGCTCTCTCTTTCACCTCTGCTCTCACATAGTTGGGTCTCAATCAAATGAACACTGACTGACGAAAATCAATACAGCCCACAGGAAAACAAGAGTACCAGCTTGGCTCTCCTTTTCTGATCAGTCATGCTTAGAGCCAGTGGGGTTATTGTTGAAGAAAGAAAAATATATATTGCCTACGCAAACAAAAAAAGGTTGGCCGATGTTACACCAAGCATCTATCCCGGCGGCAGGGATCCCCACTGCGGTCCCTGACAGTCCCTGGCCACATCTCCTGCCTCTGGGCGGCTAGGGGATGAGGGCAGGGGCTGTCCTCACAAGGGCAAAAAGCACAGGAGGTGCAGGGTAGTTGACATGTGGGGAAGAAGCATGCAGGCAGACACGGTGCAGATCCTACTGCTGATTAAATAAGACAAGGAGCATGTGACTCCTATCTTGAGACTATCGATAAGAGAAAATAGTGTTAAAACATTTACTGTTGGCACAAGCATGCCATTTCGGCTTTCAAATAGCTTGTTCAGCGCAGAAAAAGAGCAGATGGGAAAATCCAGAAGTCATAGGAGTATTTACATCCACATTAGCCATTGTGTTTGGTTTTTACCTCTAATAAAGTCCCTTCTAAAGTCTGGCGTGCAGCAGTTAGTTTTCAGTCCTGTTGTATGCATCCTCTTATTTTGAGTAGCGAGTATTGACCCCATGTATGCTCAGCTATTGTCCGAATCAAAACACAGACACGCTAGAAAAACACTGGGCTCTCGGCGGGTGTTAATGTCACAGCTCTCGTTCCACAGAGCACTGGAGGAATTATGTTTACAATGCTCTCCAGTCAGAGAGAGGCTAAACGAGGCGCAGCAAAATCCGTATTTTGTTGTGTGTGCGCAAGCTTTGATCTCTGAAATCCCAATCCACACACTTTTCTGAAACTTTCGTCCTCAAGGTTGTGAGAGGCAAATGCTGGTTGTAAAGAAGATTGAGGCAAAGAATTTTGGAGTTGCCAAGAGTCTTCCACACAATCCCAATCAATGGGTACTAGAGCCGGTAGAGGCCATCTGAGTGTCTCAGCTCCTCTGACTGTGTCGCCTTAGAAATCCTTTTCAGGACGCACTCTGCGATGGGTGTGGGATCTGCATTCCACTTCTTTATCCCTTCAAATTGTTTTTGGTTCTTTTTTGCCAGTGACATTCCCCAAATAGCTACGGGTGAAAACGCTTTACATCAGCCTCCCCTCGTTTCCACTATTGATAATATTACGTATACATGTCCATTCAAATTAGCTTTTTGTTTAGGGGAGGCATGGCTTTCTGGCCTTTCTACTCTTTCTTCCACCCAATACGTCTGCACCTCGTAGCAAAAACCCAGGCACAAAATCAAGAGAAACCACCGCACCAGTACAGAGACAGTCCCAGTTTCAGTGCTGTCCTCTGTCTCTCATTTCCCCAGTCGAACTGAGCTTACGACAAATAAATAACTGAACAGACAAAAATAAAATTTCCTGGAGTGAAGTACAGAAGACAAAGCTAAAGCTACTGAAAATAAATAGGAACCTTTTGAAGAGCGGCGAGGAGAGGAGAGGAGCTGTCCATCACCGCTGGTGCAGTGGGAAGGAGATACTGTGACTGGCTTACAGTTCCCGTTCCCTTCGCTCGCGCTCTCCCTCTCCCTGTCTTCCGCACACTCCCTCTACCCTGCACACACACACTCTCTCTGGCACTCACTCCCTCCCTCCCTGGCTTTCTCGTTCTCTCTGAACCATGCTCTGCCCCTCCCTCTCATACACCCGCTCACTCTCTACCCCCTCCTTCTCATACAGTGTCTCTCTCTACCCACTCCCATTTAGGCTCCACCTGAGGTCCTCTCTCAACCCAGCCACAATACTCAGTCTCTCTCTCACAATCTCTTTTTTCAGAGAGCTAAATTTGGACATGTTCCCTATTACGAAATGACTAAGCTAATCTCTGTCCATTTTCTATTAACTAGCCCCCTCCCCATTTTGCTTCCCCTCTCCCCTTCTCTAGCCCCCTGTCCATTGCTCCGACCAATGACCATGCCCAGCCATGCCTGCCCCTTAGTTACAGTTGCCAGGCATTTCAGTTAGTTGGGATCATCCTTCACCGGCAGACAACAAAGTGTAACAAGCTGCGGCAAATTGGGGAGGCAGGAGGGCGGTTTCAGAGGTAAACTGTCTGTATACCATTACCGAGTTCAGGCTCAACTAACCTCTACAATACTAAAACACTAGGACAAACAACAAAGCTATGCTGTTAAAGCAACTTCCACAAGCTCTAGATCTAGACTCTTAAGTTCAACTAGTTTAACTAGAGAAGGGGCTGTAAAAACAATGGTAGTGACCTCTTCCCCCTTCTGATCCCAGCCACTATGGCTCTGTGTTGGGACAAGCAGACAGCCTCTGTCCGGGCTCTTTGTCACTGCTGGCGTACAGTAGCTCACACTAACACTGGTTAACACTCGAGAGAGACGGAGGTACTAGGGCCTCAGAGTGGGGAGATCAGTGTCGAGCTGCTCAATAAGAGTACAATAATCGAAGCATAACGAAAAAAACAAACCTGCTACGGCACACGAGAGAAAAAGCCAAGGTCGACCTAGTGCTGACGAGTCACAACATGCGTTATGAGAAAAGGAGATTTGAATGATTAATTACCATACGCTAGAGCCAGAGAACAAAATCAGGTTGCATAGAATTTAAGGTTAAATGTCAAGAGTTAAACCCAGGGTACTAAGGTCATTCAACAAATAAATAGTGTTGTGAAAATATACAAAAGGAAGTACAATAACTTAGGTAACTGAAATAAATGACACTATCCACTACAAAAAAAAAGTAATACTGTAAGCATTGAAGCTATATAGATTCATCATCATCATCATCTCCTAGGGAGAAGTGTGGTATACAACCTATTTCTCCATCAAGCTCCTAGCCTATATTATGTGAGGGAAAGCTCACTGGATTCCCAGTATTGCCCTTAGCTCTTGGTTGGGCCTCAGCCTGTCCTGAGGACGGGCAGACCTTTTGTGATGAGGCCTTGACACATCCCAGTTGAACAACATTTCTCAGACGAGAAACAACATCTGTTTTTCAGGTTAGTGATTCTTCATGAGGCGACTGGGCGGGGCTGCGTGAACGGAGGCGACTGGGCGGGGCTGCGTGAACGGAGGCGACTGGGCGGGGCTGCGTGAACGGAGGCGACTGGGCGGGGCTGCGTGAACGGAGGCGACTGGGCGGGGCTGCGTGAACGGAGGCGACTGGGCGGGGCTGCGTGAACGGAGGCGACTGGGCGGGGCTGCGTGAACGGAGGCGACTGGGCGGGGCTGCGTGAACGGAGGCGACTGGGCGGGGCTGCGTGAACGGAGGCGACTGGACGGGGCTGCGTGAACGGAGGCGACTGGACATGCAGCAATTCAGGATTGCCTCTAAATGGATAGCACCAAAATTCCATCTTAATGAAATTATCTTAACACTAATCTAGCAAGTAGTCTACTGACCAGGAAAGTAGCTAACTCAAGACCTGATTGTTTACATAGCCTTTCAGGAGGAGCATTTTTCAGGACAACCAATGGGAGTTTCTCTGTTAGCCTCCAAACCAAGTTGTGGCAATGTCCATCAAAGCCAAGCCGGGTATCCAGGAGCATCACATTAGAAGGGTTTAAATCAGACATATAGAGTACAGAATATGGGCACGGGAGAGCATCACAAGTAGAATGAACTCAATAAATCCAAGCATGTTTCCATGGCAGCTCATCCCAGTGTACAGCATTGTCTGTGGGTTAGAACGCGTGGGTGTCTGATTACTTCTAGCCCCACTCTCCACACTGCTGGTGCTACCTTTGATTGCAGACTCTGACTAAATGCCACTGCAAAGCTAGCTGGAGTGTGGGCCAAATATGACGGTACATAAAAATGTAGCTGAAGCACCTTGAGAAAAAGCAAAAAGATCCGTCAAAGATTTAATGGCATGCTTCATAAAGACCGAAATTGATTTCATTGCGGGCCTGAGTGGAAGAGACTGCATTAGCGGAATTCAAGTGAGAATTGAATGTAGCACAGCCTCTGAAGAGAACAATTTTACCCGTCTGTCTGGGAAAATGCCGGCTTGAGCCGTTTTTCATGTTTCATCCATGAATATAGGCTCTTAAAAAATAAATAACACAGTTTAGTGCATCACTGCAACTATGAAAAGACTAAATTGTTTCATTTCTCTCATAGTATATTTGAGATATAAATTAGGCCTAGTAATCAAATGATTTAAATATTGATAATGATGTCAATTGAAGTTGTCAATTGTGAAATCGCTGAGAATCACAGAAAGGAAAAAAAATCCCTCTTCATTCAGGGAAAACAATATATATTTCCACAGACGGTGACTTCCAATCTCAGAGACAGACCAACACCACAGCGTTTGAGACCTCCAATCTGAACCACCATCCAACTTTTCTCATTGGTTTTGATTGATCCGGACAGAGGAATTAACGTGAAATGGCTCTTCTGAGGAGTAAACTCCAAATAGCTTTCAATCAGTTTTAAGCCATGGTTCAACAGCAGCACACCTTTGGCAGATCACACAGGGAGAGTAAAAGGTTGTGAAAATGTTAGTTTCACGCTTACTCTCAGCAAAGCACTACACAGACTGTGTGTGTGTGTGTGTGTGTGTGTGTGTGTGTGTGTGTGTGTGTGTGTGTGTGTGTGTGTGTGTGTAGTTAAATCCAGGAGTTACCAAGGAAACAAAAAACAAACAAAAACATATTCCTGTGCTGAGAAAACACTTGTTTGAAATTACATTCATCCAAGGTCGGAATACTTCAGTCAAAGTTTATTTTTGCTACGCAAAAGACATTATTTGTTTGTCTCTGTACCCAAGACATCTGAGTACCAGCTTCAATTAAGTCTCAACGGTAACTTGGCCCGATAACATGCCTTAAACTGTTATACTGTCCTACCAGAAACATTCACTGAGAGCCCCCCTATAAAAATACTCCACGTATCACATACACAAAACGAGAGAACAGCCCTCTTCTCCTCTCTGCATTACTACCCAGCCTTCTGTCCAAGTGCCACGTGCAATTATTCAAATACGTGTCACCGTCAGAAAGTCGAGTGAAATGTGCCCTGGTTTAGGACATCAATACCCCCATAACCAGCCACAACTCACTCACTTAGGCTTCAATCTGCATTATAATCATCAACCTCGAGTGGAGACAGGCCAATTCATAATGTGGGTATCATCGAGCCCTCGGCACCACGTCCCCCTTCCCTCCCCCCAACACCACCCCCTGGGCTTTTATCTGGCTATTAATAGCACCGGCCAACCCCTCTATCAACATCATTACATCCAATAAGGAAGGGAACCTACTCAAAGAATTACAATGAACAAGTGAGCGCTCACCAGGCGATTCTCTGTGTCACATAACCTGCCTTACGTAAACTAGTGTAATAGTATATTTAGCAGCTCATATTTTCATCCTCTGTGGGAGGCAAGGCGGCTGGGGCAGATGGAGAGAGAGACAGCGAGAGACAGAGAGAGAACTGTGGCTCTGGGTTAAAGGCGTGTTGCAAGGGTAAATTTACACCCCCAGGCGAAAGACAACAGCCCAGTATAAATACAGTAGATGTGAAAAGAGGAGCCTGTTCTCTTTCATTCAGTCATTTCTTCTGAATCGCCTCCTTGGCTTTTATATTTTATCTATTTTCTGTGCCACATGCGCAAGCAGTAACCTTTTGTTTATGGCTCCATTTTATCTCCCTCCCGCTCTCTCTCTCCCTCTTCCAATCCCTCCATTTCAGGCAATTGATTACTGCGGTGCATTTCAAGCACTTTCTCCTCCTGGGGGGAATGAGTATTGTATTACACATAAAAGTGATGACCTGTCGCCTAGTCAACCTCTTCACATGTCCTCATGAAAAAAACATCAATACATTAGTCACTTGGAATTAGCTAGGAGGTATTACATTCATGGCTGCTCCACCAAAATTGATTTTTCGCCATGATCTACCAGCGAGACCAGTCGAGATGGAATTCGTTTGGACTGTGGGTGAGCCTAGGTCGGGGGCCAGCTATGGGCTGTCGGGGGCAGGCTATGGGCTGTCGGCCAGACTACAGAGGATGCTACACATTAGCTGTGGGTTTTAGTGCCAGGGGACATGGGTCTGATAGGACTAGCCTCTGTCTGACACATGGTCTCCACAAGAGTGATGGACCAGTGACCTGTGCAGTAAAAAACGTCACACTGACTGGGCTACTGCCTAGTGCAACACCTACTGCACACCGAGGTCAGGATGCCAGAAATACACTTGTTGCAGAAATATACTTAACTCTAGTAAAATGACTTCTGTTCTATTATATACAGTCGTATGAAAAAGTTTGGGCACCCCTCTGGAGGCTGCATAATAATTTACTCTGTCGTCACAGAAAATGATCATAGTGGCATGCCATTAATTTTCTAAAAGTTGAGTACTGGGGTATTGTCCAGACAAAGATTTTTAGTGTAGCAATATTAAGTTGTAAGAAATTCAATCAGATGTGAAAAATAGGCTATGCAAAAATGTGGGCACCCTTGTCATTCTGTTGATTTGAATACCTGTAACTACTTAGCACTGATTAATTGGAACACACAATTGGTTTGGTGAGCTCATTAAGCCTTGAACTTCATAGACAAGTGCATCCAATCATGAGAAAAGGTATTTAAGGTGGCCAATTGCAAGTTGTTGTTCTCTTTGACTCTCCTCTGAAGAGTGGCAACATGGGGGCCTCAAAACAACTCTCAAATGACCTGAAAACAAAGATTGTTCAACATTATGGTTTAGAGGAAGGCTACAAAAAGCTATCGCAGAGATTTAAGCTGTCAGTGTCCACTGTGAGGAACATAGTGAGGAAATGGAAGACCACAGGCACAGTTCTTGTTAAGGCCAGAAGTGGCAGGCCAAGTAAAATATCGGCGAGGCAAAGGGGAAGGATGGTGAGAACGGTCAAAAACAGCCCACAGACCACCTCCAAAGACCTACAACGTCATCTTGCTGCAGATGGTGTCACTGTGCATCGTTCAACAATTCAGCGCACAAGGAGAAGCTGTATGGGAGAGTGATGCGGAAGAAGCCTTTTCTGCACACACGCCACACAGTCGCTTGAGGTATGCAAACGCACATTTGGACAAGCCAGCTTCATTTTGGAATAAGGTGCTGTGGACTGATGAAACAAAGATTGAGTTATTTGCTCATAACAAGGGACGTTATGCATGGCGGCAAAAGAACACAGCGTTCCAAGAAAAACACTTGCTACCCACAGTAAAATTTGGTTGTGGTTCCATCATGGTGTGGGGCTGTGTGGCCAGTGCCGGTACTGGGAATCTTGTTAAAGTTAAGGGTCGCATAGATTCCACTCAATATCAGCAGATTCTTGGGAATAATGTTGAAGAATCAGTCAAAGTTGAAGTTACGCCGGCGCTGGATATTTCAACAAGACAACGACCCAAAACACTGCTGAAAATCTACCCGGGCATTTATGCAGAGGAACAAGTACAATGTTCTGGAATGGCCATCCCAGTCCCCAGACCTGAATATCATTGAGAATCTGTGGGATGATTTGAAGCGTGCTGTCCATGCTCGGCAACCATCAAACCTAACTGGATATGTTTTGTAAGGAGGAAAGGTCCAAAATACCTACCTTTTTCTATTGGGGTGCCCAAATTTATGCACCGGTCAAATTTTGTTTTGATGCATATTGCACATTTTCTGTTAATCCAATAAACCTCATTTCACTACTGAAATATTACTGTGTCCATCAGTTATTTGATAGATCAAAATGAAATTCCTGATCCAAACAAACAATTATTTATAAATGGAAATCGTGGAAATTGTCAGGGGTGCCCAAACTTTTGCATACGACTGTAGCTACATTTTCTGCTTATGCACAGAGAGAATGAAATATTAAGCTACAGTTAAATCAAGAAATTCTAGTGTGGAGTTCTTTATTTGATTTGGACCATTTTCTTAAGTGTAGATGTGATGCTCTATATGGTGTTGTCAGACACCCATCCCCATCCCATTGTCACAAAATCTAAAACATATTTTTGGAGAGCTTTCACCACAAGGACTGTGTTAAATTGTGACAAAGTTTACAATAGTGCTTTTTACTGTGGAAAAATTCCTACAATCACCCATTGCTGTTCTTAACCGACTTAAATTTGTTCGTAACTGACTTGCCTAGTTAAAATTGTAGGCATGAGAACCAACATACCTCCAAGAGAAACATAAGGCTTCATCACCAACCTTGTTCTCTGTGGGATCAGACTGCACACTGTCAAGTTCAACTGAAATGACCGTGATGAAGAGATGCTGCTGCTGTTTTTTAATGCTGTTTCTATGTCAATCATGTTATTGTAAAGCCAATGACATTTCCAAATTGTGTGGACAATTAAGTTTTCCAATTCTAAAACAGCAGGCTCTTTATGGAGCTAATTTAATGGCCAGTTGTGACAGTCATTGAGTCTCTACAGAGGAACAACTGCAAGGTGACAACTACTGGGTACGTGCATTTAGACACTGTCACATGACACCAAGTTGATGAGTGTGACAACATTTTTTTTTTTTACACCAAAGTCTTCAGGGATCGTTGCAATCTCTGCACTCAAAATTACAATTTGCATGATGGTTATACAGCACACATATTTGACTGGCTCTCATTCAGAAAAGGTACATTTCTGCAAAACTTCAATTTTTCATCACCCACACAACATGCAGCCATTTTGAGGATATTTCAGAAACTCTACACTTAAGACAACAGAGCTTGAGTGAGTGGAGTTGAAATGTGAAACTTGTACATACAAAAGCAGGTGGGAATCAATGATTGTGTGCGACTGAGGTGCGTGCGACTGAGGTACGAGTGTGTGTGTGCGCGGTGTGCCCTCTTTACCTTGGTGGTCTGTGTGTGTGTGTGTGTGTGTATTTCCCTCCTCCTTACCTTGGTGATGAGGATGCGGTATTTCTCCAGCAGGGCCTGGTCACTCTGGCAGCCTGAGAGGAGCTGCCAGACCTCAGCTCTGAGGGCCTCGGGGACCCCAGGCTTCACCAGCGCAGTCAGGCCCTTAGGCCGCACAGACAAGTTCCCATGCCTGACACACAGGAGAGAGATAAGAAACTACTCTACATACAACAGCCAAACTCATCAGGCTAAGGCCATCTAGAGTACAGGCATGGGCAGGGATATTCATTATTAATGTTACTCTCCTGGAGCTGATGTTTATTAGGGTTAGAATGGAGGATGTTTATTACAACATCATTATTGTGACCATATGAAAGTAATGCTAACAATTTCATTATTCTCCTCGTGTAATGGAGGAACAATGGGGTACTTCAGACGAATACATTGAATCTGTTTCCTTATTCAATGAATTAGGCTGTTATTTACTGAACGGTGGTTATCATGACCGCCACACTTACCATATGTTGAGGATTGCACCCCAGGACTCTAAGATCTTCTCAGGGCAGTCCTTGGACACATCACCGGTCCCACTGGAGATCTCACTGTCGCTATCTGCAGGAGACAAGACAAGGCCCAGTGGGAGGAGGTGAGATAAGACTAAGATTTTAGCCTTCTATGGGATCCCAGTGTGAATTGCATATGGATCACTGGGAACAAACATGTATTGCATTATGAGCAGCAAGACCATTTTTAAAAATATATATTCTTTAGGAGTTTTCACACTTTCTTCAGACATTAAGGGAAACAGAATAGGAGACAAGGCAAGTTGTGATTCCCACGTACAGCTGAGAGAAGTACACCTGTTCCCATTTTAAAACCCACACACACACGAGAGCTTCAAGTTCCTCGGTGACCAAATCAATAAGGACTTCAAATTGGTCCACTCACACATGCAGCATCTCTTCTCATTGTTTGGCATGGGCCCTCAAATCCTCAAAAAAAGTTACAGTTGCACCACTGAGAGCATCTTGACTGGCTGCATCACTGCTTGGTATGACAACAGCACAGCCCTCAATTGCATGGCGCTACAGAGGGTGGTGCGGACAGCCCAGTAGAACACCAGAGGCGAGCTCCCTCCAAACCAGGACCTCTACAGTGCATTCGTAAAGCATTCAGACCCCTTAACTTTTCCACATTTTGTTAGGTTACAGCCTTATTATAAAATGTATTAAAATAGTCCCCCCACCATCAATCTACACACAATACCCAATAATGACAAAGCAAAAACAGGTTAAGAAATTGCTGCTAATAAAAAACTGAAATATCACATTTCCATAAGTATTCAGACCCTTTACTAAGTACTTTGTTGAAGCACCTTTGGCAGTGATTACAGCCTCCAGTCTTCTTGGGTGTGACGCTACAAGCTTGGCACAACTGTATTTGGGGAGTTTCTCCCATTCTTCTCTGCAGATCCTCTCAAGCTCTGTCAGGTTGGATGTGGAGCGTCACTGCACAGCTATTTTCAGGTCTCTTCAGAGATGTTTGATCGGTCCCTGCCACTGAAAAACATAATGCTGCCACCACCACCACCACCATGCTTCATCGTAGGGATGGTGCCAGGTTTCCTCCAGACGTGACACTTGGCATTCAGGCCAAAGAGTTCCATCTTGGTTTCATCAGACCAGAAAATCTTGTTTCTCATGGTCTGAGAGTCTTTAGGGGCCTTTTGGGAAAATCCAAGTGGGCTGTCATGTGCCTTTTACTGAGGAATGGCTTCCGTCTGACCACGCTACCATAAAGGTCTGATTGGTAATGCGCTGCAGAGATGGTTGTCTTTCTGGAAGGTTCTCCAATCTCCACAGAGGAACTCCGGAGCTCTGTCAGAGTGACCATCAGGTTCTTGGTCACCTCCCTGACCATGGCCCTTCTCCCCCGATTGCTCAGTTTACCCAGGCGGCCAGCTCTAGGAAGAGTCTTGGTGGTTCCAAATATCTTCCATTTAAGAATGATGGAGGCCACTGTGTTCTTGGGGACCTTCAATGCCGCAGAAATGTTTTGGTACCCTTCCTCAGATCGGTGCCTCAACACAATCCTGTCTCGGAGCAATTCCTTCGACCTCAAGGCTTGGTTTTTGCTCTGACATGCACGGTCAACTGTGGGACCTTATATAGACAGGTGTGTGCCTTTCCAAATCCTGTCCAATCAATTGAATTTACCATAGCTGGATTCCAATTAAGTTGTAGAAACATCAAAGATGATCAATAGAAACAGGATGCACCTGAGCTCAATTTCAAGTCACATAGCAAAGGGTCTGAACACCTGTAAATAAGGTATGTTTTTTTTTTTTTTGTAATACCTTTGGGGGGGGAAAAAACTCTAAAAACCTGTTTTCGCTTTGTCATTATGGGGTACTGTGTGTAGAATGCTGAGGATTTTTTATAAGCAGAGAGTTTGAGCTGTGGTACCACCCATTCCATAGGGTAATGAGTGTGCATGCACTTGAATGTTCAAGTTCATAAGTTCACACATATACACACACACACATATATAAATAACATATTTTTCATTTTATACACCAAAAATATAAATTATAAATTTATAAATTTACAGTGGGCTGACAACACAAGAGAAAACGTTGACATTCCGGGTCACATTGCTGCGCACTAGAATTTACCAAAACAAGAAAAGGCATGTGCACTTGCGACTTGGGAGAAAAGTGCAGGCAGGCAGCAGCATCCACACAGTGGGAAAGCATTCAGTCCCGTCTACAATGGCAGCTGACCTCCAGCTAGAAAGCACTGAATGGCTTTCTTTTCACGCCTCCTCCACTGACAGCTGGAATGCAGTGGAGCCTTTAGAAATGCCTGTGAATGTACTGTGAATGGCTTCTCCTCCCTGGCAAGGCTTTTTGAAAACAGTGCCGGCCTTGGAGACTGCCTCTCTACCTCCAAGGAGGTGACAAAACACAGGTGTGGGTGGACTTTTCACTCCGAAAGGACTACTATTATTTCTACAGTTCGAATGGTAGCACTCGGTACAGCAGAATTTTTACATTTAGTAATTTAGCTGACGCCCTTCTCCAGAGTGACTTACGGGAGCACAGAGAGATTTTTCCCCTAGTCGGCTTGGGGCTTCGAACCAGCGATCCTTCAGTTACTGACCCAAAGCTCTTAACTGCTAGGCTGCCTACACCAGAACCAGTCGGATTCAGTTTAGATACGCAAGCTGTAATCGACTAACGATACACTGTAAATGTACTTACTGTACTTAAGTCTCCCTGGTCAACAAGGCTTGCTAACAAAAAAAAGTTGTTCAAAGAGCATTCCACCCTCTTGCTATCAAGAACCCATCGAGTAAGAATCAGCATGTGTGGTCACGGAAAAGTGCCGTGTCAGAAGAGCTGTGCTTGTGGGAATCCAGAAAAGCCACCGCTGTTTACAGTGTTGGATCATTGCAATGCGCGTTTGGGACACCTTTTGAGTCCAAATGGTGATGTTTTTCCATTGTTTTGCACTCATTCCAAAAAGGCCCAGTCACCCATATTTATTAGTTAAAAAAAGATATACAGTGGGGAGAACAAGTATTTGATACACTGCCGATTTTGCAGGTTTTCCTACTTACAAAGCATGTAGAGATCTGTAATTTTGTATCATAGGTACACTTCCACTGTGAGAGACGGAATCTAAAACAAAAATCCAGAAAATCACATTGTATGATATTTTAAGTAATTAATTTGCATTTTATTGCATGACATAAGTATTTGATCACCTACCAACCAGTAAGAATTCCGGCTCTCACAGACCTGTTAGTTTTTCTTTAACTTCTTATGGCTGCAGGGGCAGTATTGAGTAGCTTGGATGAAAGGTGCACAGAGGTGCCCATAGTAAACTGCCTGCTCCTCAGTCCCAGTTGCTAATATATGCATATTATTATTCATATTGGATAGAAAACACTCTGAAGTTTCTAAAACTGTTTGAATTATGTCTGTGAGTATAACAGAACCCATATGGCAGGTAAAAACCTGAGAAGTTCCACTTCCTGTTTGAATTTTTTCTGAGGTGGCAGATTTTCAACCAAGCTCTCATTGAAATCACAGAGAGATATTGATGAGTTTTCACTTCCTACGGCTTCCACTAGATGTCAACAGTCAATAGAACTTTGTCTGATGACTAATGTGAAGGGGGGCCGAAGGAGACAGGAATTAGTCAGGTCTGCCACGAGCTGACCATGCTTTCACATGCGCGTTCACATGAGGACCTCCGTTCCACCGCTCTTCTGAAGTCAATCTAATTCTCCGGTTGGAACGTTATTCAAGATGTATGTTAACATTCTTAAGATTGATTCAGTACATCGTTTGACATGTTTCTACTGACTGTTACGGAACTTTTGGACATTTCGTCACGTTATAGTGGACACGCTTTGTGACTTTGGAATTGTTTACCAAAAGCGCTAACCAAAGTAGCTAATTGGACATAAATAACAGACATTATCGAACAAATCAAGCATTTATTGTGGACCTGGGATTCCTAGGACTGCATTCTGATGAAGTTCATCAAAGGAAACATTTATCATGTATTTTCTGGTTTCTGTTGACCCCAACATGGCGGCTAATTTGGCTATTGTTCTGAGCTCCGTCTCAGATTATTGCATGGTTTATTTTTCCGTAAAGGTTTTTTGAAATCTGACACAGCGGTTGCATTAAGGAGAGGTATATCTATAATTCCATGTGTATAACTTGTATTATCATCTACATTTATGATGAGTATTTCTGTTGAAACGATGTGGCTATGCAAAATCACTTGATATTTTTGGAACTAGTGAATGGAACTAGTGATCACGGCCAATGTAAACTCAGATTTTTTGTTATAAATATGAACTTTATCAAACAAAACATGCATGTATTGTGTAACATGAAGTCCTATGAGTGTCATCTGATGAAGATAATCAAAGGTTAGTGATTAATTTTCTCTCTTTCTGCTTTTTCTGACTGCTATCTTTCGCTGGAAAAATGGCTGTGCTTATTGTGGTTTGGTGGTGACCTAACATAATCGTTTGTAGTGCTTTCGCTGAAAAGCATATTTGAAAATCAGACACTTTGGTGGGATTAACAACAAGATTACCTTTAAAATGGTATAAGACACATGTATGTTTGAGGAATTTTAATTATGAGATTTCTGTTGTTTGAATTTGGCGCCCTGCACTTCGACTGGCTGTTGTCATATCGATCCCGGTAGCGGGATGCAGCCATAAGAAGTTAAGAAGCCCTCCTGTTCTCCACTCATTACCTGTATTAACTGCATCTGTTTGAACTCGTTACCTGTATAAAAGACACCTGTCCACACACTCAAACAGACTCCAACCTCTCCACAATGGCCAAGACCAGAGAGCTGTGTAAGGACATCAGGGATAAAATTGTAGACCTGCACAAGGCTGGGATGGGCTACAGGACAATAGGCAAGCAGCTTGGTGAGAAGGCAACAACTGTTGGCGCAATTATTAGAAAATGGAAGAAGTTCAAGATGACGGTCAATCACCCTCGGTCTGGGGCTCCATGCAAGAGCTCACCTCGTGGGGCATCAATCACCTCAAGGTGAGGGATCAGCCCAGAACTACACGGCAGGACCTGGTCAATGACCTGAAGAGAGCTGGGACCACAGTCTCAAAGAAAACCATTAGTAACACACTACGCCGTCATGGATTAAAATCCTGCAGCGCACGCAAGGTCCCCCTGCTCAAGCCAGTGCATGTCCAGGCCCGTCTGAAGTTTGCCAATGACCATCTGGATGATCCAGAGGAGGAATGGGAGAAGGTCATGTGGTCAGATGAGACAAAAATAGAGCTTTTGTCTAAACTCCACTCGCCGTGTTTGGAGGAGGAAGAAGGATGAGTACAACCAAGAACACCATCCCAACCGTGAAGCATGGAGGTAGAAACATCATTCTTTGGGGATGCTTTTCTGCAAAGGGGACAGGACGACTGCACCGTATTGAGGGGAGGATGGATGGGGCCATGTATCGCGAGATCTTGGCCAACAACCTCCTTCCCTCAGTAAGAGCATTGAAGATGGGTCGTGGCTGGGTCTTCCAGCATGACAACGACCCGAAACACACAGCCAGGGCAACTAAGGAGTGGCTCCGTAAGAAGCATCTCAAGGTCCTGGAGTGGCCTAGCCAGTCTCCAGACCTGAACCCAATAGAAAATCTTTGGAGGGAGCTGAAAGTCCGTATTGCCCAGCGACAGCCCCGAAACCTGAAGGATCTGGAGAAGGTCTGTATGGAGGAGTGGGCCAAAATCCCTGCTGCAGTGTGTGCAAACCTGGTCAAGAACTACAGGAAACGTATGATCTCTGTAATTGCAAACAAAGGTTTATGTACCAAATATTAAGTTCTGCTTTTCTGATGTATCAAATACTTATGTCATGCAATAAAATGCAAATTAATTACTTAAAAATCATACAATGTGATTTTCTGGATTTTTGTTTTAGATTCCGTCTCTCACAGTTGAAGTGTACCTATGATACAAATTACAGGCCTCTACATGCTTTGTAAGTAGGAAAACCTGTAAAATCGGCAGTGTATCAAATACTTGTTCTCCCCACTGTACGTGTTCTGTCTTAAAATGTGTATTGCCCACAAGCGTACGCCTTCTTGGGGTAAAAGGTGTTTGATGTGTACATAGTGTTCTTACAGCATAATTTGTCAAAGTACTGACAGGGCAAGAAAAATATTTTTTTAACCGATAGTTACGTCAAATCAGGATATTATCTTAGAAAATATGGTCGTATCGCTTTGACAATATCGCAATACTATTTTTGCAGTAGATGACTATACCTGTACCAAAACTCCAGTATTTCTCCTTCAAAGCTTGTTCTCCAGCTTTTTTAAATAAGCTCATTTTTCTTCAGCACTTTGATTTCCATGACTGATCTAAATTAGTTCTCATAGATCTCTCTTATCCCTCTGCAGAAGACATACAGTGCATTCGGGAAGTATTCAGACTCCTTGACTTTTTCCACATTTTGTTACGTTATAGCCTTATTCTAAAATTGATTAAATCGTTCTTTCCCCCCTCAATCCACCCCCCCATAATAACAAAGCCAAAACAGATTTTAAATGTTTGCATATTTATTACAAATAAAAAAACAGAAAAACGTATTTACATACACATTCAGACCCTTTGCTATGAAACTCGAAATTGAGCTCAGGTACATCCTGTTTCCATTGATCATCCTTGAGATGTTTCTACAACTTGGAGTCCACCTGTGGTAAACTCAATTTGACATGTTTTGGAAAGGCACACACCTTCCTATATAAGGTCCCATCGTTAACAGTGCATGTCAGAGCAAAAACCAAGTCATGAGGTCGAAGGAATTGTCTGTAGAGCTCCATGACAGGACTGTGTCGAGAAACCGATCTGGGGAAGGGTACCAAAACATTTCTGCAGCATTGAAGGTCCCCAAGAACACAGTGGACTCCAATGATCTTAAAATGGAAGATATTTGGAACCACCAAGACTCTTCCTAGAGCTGGCCACCTGGGTAAACTGAGCAATCGGGGGAGAAAAGCCTTGGTCAGGGAGGTGACCAAGAACCCGAAGGGAGGTGACCAAGAACCCGATGGTCACTGACAGAGCTCCAGAGTTCCTCTGTGGAGATGGTTGTATTTCTGGAAGGTTCTCCCTTCTCTGCAGCACTCCACCAAATCAGGCCTTTATGGTAGTGGCCAGACGGAAGCCACTCCCCAGTAAAATGCACATGACAGCCCACTTGGAGTTTGCCAAAAGGCACCTTAAGGACTCTAAGACCATTAGAAACAAGATGATCTGGTCTGATGAAACCAAGATGGAACATTACAGGCAATTGTGTGTAGATGGATAAGGATTTTTAATCCATTTTAAAATAAGGCTGTAACATAACAATGTGAAAAATACAAGGGGTCTGAAAACTTTCCCTAACCACTTGGCCACCACCCAGACGGTCACCACCCAGACGGTCACCACCCAGACGGTCATGCGCCTTCATCTTCACTCTCCCACTACTCTCTCCCCTTCTATCCTATCATCTCTTCCTCCTGCTAAATCCTTCTCCCTCCTGCTAAATCCTTCTCCTTCTGGTCTCCTGATTAGACTACTGCAATGCTCTACTCTCCAGATACCCGGATAAAGCACTAAATAAACTTCAGTTAGTGCTAAACACGGCTGCTAGAATCCCGACTAGAACCCAAAAATGTGATCATATTACTCCAGTGCTAGCCTCCCTACACTGGCTTCCTGTTAAGGCAAGGGCTGATTTCAAGGTTTTACTGCTAACATACAAAGCATCACATGGGCTTTCTCCTACCCATCTCTCCAATTTGGTCCTGCCGTACATACCTACTGGACGCTACAGTCACAATGTGCAGGCCTCCTTACTGTTCCGAGAACTTCTAAGCAAACAGCTGGAGGCAGGGCTTTTTCCTATAGAGCTCAATTTTTATGGAATGGCCTGCCTATCCATGTGAGAGACGCAGACACGGTCTCAACCTTTAAGTCTTTATTGAAGACTCATCTCTTCAGTAGGTCTTATGATTGAGTGTAGTCTGGCCCAGGGGTGCGAAGGTGAATGGCAAGGCACTGGAGCAACGAACCGCCCTTGCCGTCTCTGCCTGGCCGGCTCCCCTCTCTCCAATGGGACTCTTTGCCTCTGACCCTATTACAGGGGGCTGAGTCACTGGCTTACTAATACTCTTCAGTTAGTGCTTTCATGCCGTGACCTTCCAGTCCGGTTTTGCACCCCCTCGGGCTCGTGCCGTGGAGGAGATCTTCGTGGGCTATACTCAGCCTTGTCTCAGGGTAGTAAGTTGGTGGTCTGTTGAGATCCTTCTAGTGGTGTAGGGTCTGTGCTTTGGCAAAGTGGGTGGGGTTATATCCTGCCTGGTTGGCCCTGTCCATGCAGCATGAATGGGGAGCTAACATGATGCAGCCCAGACTCCCAGTGCTGGCTAAGAGGAGCAGGCACGGTATGCTTGTGCTTTATAGCGCAGCCGATGTCCCCCTTATCAGTATACCTTGTAACACTACGACACCCGGGGGATATCGGCTGCGCTGATACAGACTTGATCCGCGAGACACATTTGACAGAAGTACCGAAAGAAAAAGAAAATCTAGTACCAACCTGTTTATGTTCTAGTGTTGAAAAAGTACAGGAGTTTCAGTATACCTTGTAACACTACTACACCCGCGCCATCGCTTCACCCTCATGACAGCTCACACACACCCAAACTAAATTAAACTTCATAGTTGATTCATGGCAGCCAAATATGAGGGGGGTGAGCCTCAAGAAAATGCAACATGATCTAACGTGTTGATAATGTTCAATTATCTGGACAGATCTCATCTGGATGAGGTTTTCCCGCCAGCGAGGAGAAACGATTGCCCGAAATATATCAACAAAACAAATGCTCTCCTCCAACAAGCGGTTTGTGTAAAAGCAATCTGTTTTCTTTTCCTCTCTCGCCTTGTACATCTAAGTAAGCTCCAAGACGCAGGTCGTTTTTCTTGTAAATTATGGGGGGACGAGTGCATTTTTCAACCAAGAAATATTTGGTCATGAAATGTTGTCTGTCAATGAGGAGGATGGAATTCAATGTGCCATGTCGTTTTGCCTGGAGAGGTGTGTAAGTTCTCATGGTGACCTTGGACAGGTTGGCTGGCCTTTCCCCAACATGTCAACACTAGCACCAACACAACAACACACTCTTACTAAGTCTTCAGGGGAAACAGAGACTTATATGGAGACCGAAAGAGGTGGGAGAGAGATGGACAGAAATAGAAAGAGGAAATAGAAAGAGGAGTGAGAGAAAGGGGGCTGGATAGAGGGAGAGAGGGAAAGAGACACGGGGAGGGAAAGACGGGAAGAGAGAGGGAAAGACAGAAAGAGCTCCATACCTTCCTCAGGCTCCTCTTCCTCAACATGGCCCCAGTTGTTCCTCTCAGTCTCCCTCTGCAGGCTCACTACCTCCAACATGGAATCAGCCTGGCCATCCTTCTCACCACCCTACACACACACACAGTGTGGGATTAATCTGTTAACACATTAATATAATATTTTACCAAGCGACTGCAAGTGGAGTCAACGATAACTGCAACAGCACTGACAAGTCAATTCTACATGCAAAAAAAATATGATTTTGTAACAGAGCTGTTGGAAAGTCTCTTTAGACATCCTCAATATGTTTCAGAGTGCCTCAGTCTGAAAAAACATCTTCTAAAGTTAGCATCACCTTTGCCACTGCCCAAGGGGAGCGCGCTGGAAATATAATTACACGTACAGGAGGAAATTAAATAGAGCAGCAGCGGAGAGTGCCAAGGATCCCACCAGCGGCCTTTTGACCAGACTGTCTGGCAATAGGGTTCACAGGGAGCCTGTGCAATCAGAGCACAGAGACTGTGCTCACTCACCTACGCAGGTCACTTCTTAAATTGGGCTTTGTCACATTGCACACATTGATGGTTTTGTATCACTGTTGTTGATACTGGGGTCATGTGGGCTCAGCACTCGTGGTGAGAAGTGGATTTAATAAACTAACACTAAGTGAAAGGGCCCAAATTGAAGACTATACTGTATATCCAAGACATTTATAGGCAATGCATTACCATAGTTTTCTAATCACTATCGACAGTCATACGTGACATGACATATTACGGGAATATTATAATCTACTAAGGTATAGATAAGGATGTCACAATAAGCAATGTTTGCAATAATACCCTAGTGAAGGACTCTCCACCAACACCTCAAACCCTTTTTATTTCCTTGTGAACCAGGCGTGAAATATGTAGAGTGTCACAACAGTGACTGTTATTCCGCCGTTAATGAGAGGTCCGCGGAACAAATGAAATCATATACGTGGCTAGGATTAGAATCTTGTGCACACTCTACAATGGCTCTCTTTTAATTAGCTTCTAACTACAGCAGCCGGCATTCTTTCCTGCCTGCTGATTAGATAACTAGAGAGAGAGGCAATCAGCCAGGGTCCTAATTACTACAGCCAGATAATGACAGGCTTCCTCGTATTAGGGCTCCCAATGATACACAGGCTACGACCCAAACGCACCCTAAGCAGTGCACTACATAGGGAATAGGTTGCCATTTGGGACGGACCCAAAGCCTCCGTTTGCTGCCTCACCTGCTCCCCGGAAGCAGAGTGGAGAGGATATCTGCCTTTCAAACAAACAGGCAAAGGGTTTGTGTTTCCAACTCTGGCTTGGATGGGGATGCACTCGTCTGCTTGGCCGGCAATTGAATGAGTTGTCGCTCTCATGCATTTTTCCATTTAGAGGAGTTCGGAGGAGGGGCATGGGTCAAGTACATTGGGTGTGGTTGTACGCGAGTACCCAACAGGCTCGGTTGCATCTGATTAGATAATAGAGGGATATCTTGATAGTTCTAAGTGGCTTTGTTTCCTGGGTCTGTGCGGGGTCATCTAATTCTCACTTAACATGGAGGACTACCATAAGAAAACAATACGACCGATACCTCTACCTTTGTGCAAGTCATGGTATTGCTTTTCATCTTTTAGAGTCGAAATTCGTAGGACCAGTAAGCAGAACACACAACAGCCCTCTTGTATTGTCCCTTGTCGTATTCACTAGAAACAAAATGGAAGCCAGCGGGGCAAAACAGGGAGGACTACTAGAACAATAAGAGAAGGTTGGTTAAAACATTAGGTGTGCTCTTTCAAAACAGAACTATTTTTTCATCTTCTTGTAGGCATTTGCCTTTTATTATAGCCATTGCGTTTGCCGGGAAGGAGCTAAAGACATTCAAATTTGACCCTGTTGTTACGCCCGTTGTCATGGTGACCTGACAGCTGCATGTTCTAAATTCCTCCTTTTAAATTCAGACTTTCCACTGCTTTAATTTCTTCACATTCCCAACAGTAAGTTAGCTGCTTGCCGTAGCCTACTTGTAAATCATTTGTAAATAATGACCTTGTATTTTCCTGTTATGGTGAATAAAAAGTTGTCTCCTTAAAGTGTTGTCAGATATGTTCTGGTAATTATATGAGTTGGCTAGAATTAGGGATGTGAATCTCTCCTTCCAAGCATGATTCGATGCGCATCTCCTGTAGATACAATACAGGAACAATATTTTTAGTTTGAAACGATTTGGTTCGATGCACTGACATTTTTTGCATGAACACATTCATTTCCCATTCTAAATTACAATCTGACAACAATGGAACTGTGCCTCTGTAATGGATCTGTCTGAACTGACTTTTCCGAGTGACTCTGTGTGAGTGATATGGTTTCTCTCCCCTTGTGGGGACCAGAAGTCCTCACAAGGAGAGTAAAGCAAGTTAAATTCCAACATGTCGCTTGGCCCCACAAGGAAAAAGGCTTTTTTAGACTTGGCTCCGTAAGAAGCATCTCAAGGTCCTGGAGTGGCCTAGCCAGTCTCCAGACCTGAACCCAATAGAAAATCTTTGGAGGGAGCTGAAAGTCCGTATTGCCCAGCGACAGCCCCGAAACCTGAAGGATCTGGAGAAGGTCTGTATGGAGGAGTGGGCCAAAATCCCTGCTGCAGTGTGTGCAAACCTGGTCAAGAACTACAGGAAACGTATGATCTCTGTAATTGCAAACAAAGGTTTATGTAACAAATATTAAGTTCTGCTTTTCTGATGTATCAAATACTTATGTCATGCAATAAAATGCAAATTAATTACTTAAAAATCATACAATGTGATTTTCTGGATTTTTGTTTTAGATTCCGTGTACCTATGATAAAAAATTACAGGCCTCTACATGCTTTGTAAGTAGGAAAACCTGCAAAATCGGCAGTGTATCAAATACTTGTTCTCCCCACTGTATATGTGTGTGTGTGTGTGTGTGTAAAAATAAATATATATAAAAAGCATTTTTGTGAAGATTTGTGAATGAAAAGAAAAATGTGATGTTGGACAACAGTATGTTGATGATTTAATGCGTGCCAAAGACTGCAAAATGAAAGGCAACGTTTATACTGAGGGGTTGGTGGGACTTTTAAATACATTACCGCAAATCATGACTACTTCGGTTGGCGGAAATAAAAGCACAGGCTTTGTTACCGGCAATACCTTTCAGATATAAAGAATAAGCGACAAAAAGTTGGCAGCATGGTAAAGTTGGTGGAAAAACATCCTGATGAGAAAGATATCTAATGAATACGACTCTGATGAGGTTGTGCTATCTAGGCCTACTAAGTGCCCAGGTACCTGTTTGAGTTTGAGGTAGAAGGTCTCGCTGAAGGCCTTGCGGCTGAAGTACCAGAAGCGCTCGTTGGCCGGGTAGACGCGCACCAGGGTCTCCAGCAGGAAGCGCACTGGCTCCAACACCTCAGTCACCACCAGGTCCACGGCCACAGTCATGTACACCTGCTTGTCTGGAGAGAGACCGCCACAAAGGTCACACACTGGAGGGCTAGGGGTGGTGGGGGGGTTAAAACAGAGCTCTGTTTGTAGTGCCAACAGTGGCTCTAGAATTTAAACAAGTACCATGTAGGCTACCTGCACTAGTCAAAGTGGGCATTGCAGGTTGACAATTGAAGTGGATAAAGTCTAAAAGGTATTAACTTGCTTTAATTGTGTGTTTAGAGGGATGAAAACATTTAGCACCTGCTGTTTTAAATTAGGTACACCACCATGATTTACTAAGAAAAATCTTGGATCCCACAGCAGCCACTAACTATCATACTACGGACAGCACCTCACCTACCTCGCTCACCTCACCTACCTCGCCATTCCCAGAGGAAGATATATGATTTCAATTCTGCATTTATCAATAGTCTTACTACAACCAAGAACAACTAACTCTTTGAATATCTATGAATTATTTAGAAGCTAAGAAAACTGCATTCCAAATGATATATTGTGATGAAGAACTGAGTGAATCTAATCTGTCCTATAGCAAAAAGTGACATCTGGGGTAACAGATTTTCCAACATTATATTTTTGGGGTGGGAAAAACAATTGCAAGAAATGTAAAAAAGAACAGATAGCAATCGCTGAGGTGTAAAACCTCACAGTGAGAAGGTTTTATTATTGTAATGAACCAAAAGAAACATCCACAACACTGCCTTGTAAAGAATGGCCTACAAATGTATTCCAATTAGGATAAAATGTTGGTTTAGAAAGATGTTTTCGGAAACGGCATCCTTCAAGCTTCAGATACCATAGGACTACTTTCCCCGTGGGCCGAATCGAAGACAAAGAAGGATTTGTTTAGCTAAGATCGCTAAGGCTGTTGTTTAGTCTCTCCCAGTTTTGACATGAAGTAAGCTGCATGGTTTAAAGGGATGGTTCTTCACTAGATAGCGTAGAGTCAAAGCCTTGTGTCTACAGGCTATTTTGTACAACTCAAAAAAGTATGTTCATGTTTTGTGGGCAGTGTGCCTGTAGCTTCATATAAAAACATTTTTTTAACTATTAGCTACAATAAAAAATATATTATTTATAGCGGGGCTGCTCTTCTCCAGCGCCGACCAATGCTGATGTAACACATTAATATCTAAAGTTTACATGCATGTTCTGCCAGTTTCATCAGCAGCTTCTCCCTGGGTGGAAACATCATTTTAAATGGTCTGTTTTCTTTGAGGAAGAAGTGTGGCTTTGTAGTTTAGAATACCTAACTCCCCTGAGAAGGGTTGCTTTGACAAGCTGCCATTTAGGTTCAAGTCACTCTCCTGACTTCCGAGTAAGCAACTCGTTTGCGCTGCTAATTTGTTTGATATAGTCAGAAACTATTCATACCCCTTGACTTATTTCACATTGTTGTGTTACAGCCTGAATTCAAAACGGATTAAATAGATTTTCTCTCACACACACAAATACTATGACACTCCAAATTGATCTCAGGCTCATCCAATTTCCTCTGATCATCCTTGAGCTGTCACTAAAACTTGGAGTCCATCAATTGTTTGGACATAATTTAGAAAGAAAAACTACTGTCTATATAAAGGTCCCACAGTTGACAGTGCATGTCAGAGCAGAAACTATGCCATGAAGTCCAAGGAACTGTCTATAGATCTCCGAGATAGAATTGTGATGAGGTTTATCTGGGGAAGGGTAGAAAACAATTCCTAGAGTGTTTGTATTTATTTTGGATCCCCATGCCTAGGCAGCAGCTACTATTCCTGGGGTCTGAAAGTTTAAGAGCAGTGGTCTCCATCATTGGGAAATGGAAAACATACGGAACTACCCGGACTCTGCCTAGAGTTGGCAGTCAGACCAAACTGAGCAACCAGTTTGGTCAACTGAGAACCTGCTCCAGAGTGCAAACAACCCTAGACTGGGGCGAAGATTTACTTTCCAACAAGACAATGATCTGAAGCATACAGCCAAAACACTGGAATGGCTTGAGAACAAGAATGTGAAAGTCCTTGAGTGGCCCAACCAAAGCCCAGACTTGAGTCCCATTGAAAATGTGTGGAAAGACTTCAAGATTGTGGTTCACCGCCGCTCACAATCTAACTTAACAGAGCTTTAGAAAATCTGCAAGGAAGAACGGGAGAAAATCCCCAAATCCAGATGTACAAAGCTGATAGACATACCCAAGACCACTCAAAGCTGTAATCACCGCCAAAGGTGCTTCTACAAAGTATTGACTGGGCGGTGTGAATGCTTATGTAAATTAGATATTTATGTATTTACATTTCAATAAATTAGCAAAAATGTTTCACTTTATCATTATGGGGTATTGTGTGTAGACCACATTTTAACAATAACATTTTTGAACAAGGGGTATGAATTAGAGGTCGACCGATTAATCGGAATGGCCGATTTCAAGTTTTCATAACAATCGGTATTTTTGGACACCGATTTGTTCATTCAGTATTGTAATTGTCATTATTACAAATAAATAAATTGTCAAATTTTTTATTTTTTTAATTAATTGGCCGATTAATCGGTATCGGCTTTTTTTGGTCTTCCAATAATCGGTATTGGTGTTGAAAAATCATAATCGGTCGACCTCTAGTATGAATACTTTCTGAAGGCACTGTGATGAGTTCAGTGAGGTGATGTCTTGCCCTTGCACTGCTCGGTAGTGTCTTACGGTGCATTACACACTGGGCCCCGATATATGAAAAGAAGGTGTCAAAATCAACAACGTCTATTTGGCTGCCTGTGTCAAAAAGGAGAAATATGACATTTTGCAAGCCATCTAAAGGAAAAGGTGGTATCAAATGTTAGAGGCATTGACTATTTTGTGACTGTTCAAACTACGAAAAAGTTAACACAATTTTAGCCAACTACATCATTTAACTTCATAATGATCTAAAAAAAAACATTGAACATTTAATTTCATAGATTTTTGTTATAATATGACCTGTTGGTTGGATGCTAGCTATATAGGTTGAGTCTGGAACAACCTGAACAGGACCATTAGCTATGATTAGGCAGAAATGAAAAGCTCAAAACCATTAAAGTCTACCACATCCCCTTTCTTCTGTCTCTGACCCTGATAACCACTGAGGCTGAACGCTGCTAGCGCTCTAAACACATCCCAGAACACAACAACAATATTGCTATTCAAATAAGCTTTGTACTGCAGAGAAAGAACCTTCTGGTCTAAAAAAGCAAAGCAGCTTTTTCCATCCATCCTCACATGAAAAAGGTAAGACGGACAATATAATAAAAAATGTATCTTTCATTTTTGTTGTATTATTCTGCCTACGTATTCTGGGCAAAGACATCCATTGGAATTGATGAGACAAAAATCGAAGGATCTGCCTGGCCAGCTATGAATGTGACAGCAGTATTCTGTATGACAAGCAATGCTTTGACAATTACATGCTAGGCTGGTTAACAGTGACATGCTGCAGTATGCTAGGCTGGTGATTAGGGGTTTGGCCTCACCTTTAGGTGTGTCTTCATTCAGCACCTGGAAGGCAGCCATGTTGGGGTTCCAGGTTCCCGTGATCACATAGGACTTTCCATCCGAGCTCTTCCCCATGGACTCCTTCACAAGGGCACATACACACAGAGAATAGTGAGAAACGATATACAAGAGCAAAGCCATTCCAATCAAACCCCAAAGAAATTCAACTTCAATTCAACTCTGTTTAGCCTGTCCAACACTCAGGTCAACTAATGACAAAATAATGACACGTCTCAGTGATTGTTTAGTTCAGTAGACGGCGTGCAGTTTGTAACGTGGTCATCATGTGACTGAATGAAAGCCCCCTGAGAGCTGCTCAGTCTTCTGCTCACCATGTCTAGAAGGTGCATGTCACTGTTCCGAACCTTCAGGCCTGGGCTCAGCAACATACCAAAACACCTGAGGGAAAAGAAAACAGTGAGCAATAAAACAAGAGGGAATTGCAACGTTTCATCATTTCATATAACCAAAGGTTTGGGTAGCATTTGGTTTCATTATATGATGGTCTTTGTTGAGAATCCCTAGCTGTAGAATTGAATAAAATAAATCTACTTGAAGAAATCTACTTGAAGAAATATAACCTTTCTCCAACAGGTACTACGGCATTAGCAAAGCTACAGGTATATTTGGTTGCACAGTGATCCAGTTCTGAATCCTGTAGACTCCCGTCAAAGGCTGCTACGTTTGGGTGAATTTGCATGGGTCTATTATATTTAGAAATTCAAGGAATCCAAATTTAACCACAGCAAAGCAGTGGCAATATCACGTTCAAACAGAGGCCGCTATTTACCTGTTTCTTATGATAGATGCGACATCAAGTGGTTGCTGTGAGAATTACAACTTCATAAGATATAAAGCATCTACTATGCCGCCATAGAATAAAGATACTCATCTGAAGAGCCTCGACTTCACCCTTCCTTCGTAAGGTCGATATATATATTTTTTTTTAAACTGTCATGAACATAACATATGCTTACTGTTGTAATACTCCTTTAAGCTGGTTAACAATTACAATCAGCTTGAAACTGCTATTCCATCATTGTGACACATAAAAATAAAACAATTGTTTAGGTAAACTACATGGCCATAACAGGTAGGCAGCATGATACACATTCACAGCTAAAAGAAGATTAACATTTTAAAAAAATGTAAGGAAAAAAAAGGACTAAAAATAGGATGCAAGGTGTCTGCATTTCACAGAACACAATAAAATACAGACAGGAAGGCTACGTGAGAAACCTAATTCTACTAGTTAAACTGCTGAAGTGTTTTCTGTAAGCGCCGGTCACCAGCCAGTAACAGACTTCAGCCCGAAACGTCTTCCAAAGTTTTATATAGTGCCTTTGGAAAGTATTCACACCCCTTCACTTTTTCCACATTTTGTTGTGTTACAGCCTGAATGTAAAATGGATTACATTTAGATGTTTTTGTCACTGGCCTACACACAATAACCCATAATGTCAAAGTAAAATTATGTTTTTCTAAACATTTGCTAATTAATAGAAAATGAAAAGCTGAAATGTCTTGAGTCAGTAAGTATTCAACCTCTGTTATGGAAAGTAAAAATAAGTTAAGGAGTAAAAATTTGCTTAACAAGTCACATAATATGCTCGCTTTGAGGCAAGCAACACTGAAGCATGCACGAGAGCACCAGCTGTTCTGGGTGACAGCGTGATAACGCTCTCGGTAGCCGAAGCGAACAAAACCATTAAACAGGTCAACATTCACAAAGCTGCTGGGCCAGACGGATTACGAGGACGGGTACTCAAAGCATGCACGTACCAACTGTCAAGTGTCTTCACTGACATTCTCAACCTCTCCCTGACAGAGTCTGTAATACCTACATGTTTCAAGCAGACCACCATAGTCCCTGTGCCCAAGGAAGCGAAGGTAACCTGCCTAAATGATTACCGCCCCGTGGCTCTCAGGTCGGTAGCCATGGAGCGCTTTGAAAGGCTGATCATGGTTCACATCAACAGCATCCTCCCAGACACCCTAGACCCATTCCAATTTGCATATCGCCCAAACAGATCCACAGATGACGCAATCTCAATTGCACTCCAAACTACCCTTCCTCACCTGGACAAAAGGAACACCTATGTGAGAATGCTATTCATTGACTACAGCTCAGCGTTCAACACCATAGTGCCCTCAAAGCTCATCACTAAGCTAAGGACCCTGGGGCTAAACACCTCCCTCTGCAACTGGATCCTGGACTTCCTGCGGGCCACCACCAGGTGGTAAGAGTAGGCAACAACACATCTGCCACGCTGATCCTTAACACTGGGGCCCCTCAGGGGTGTGTACTTGATCCCCTCCTGTATTCCCTGTTCACCCACGACTGCGTGTACAAACGCGACGCCAACACCATCATTAAGTTTGCTGACGACACAACAGTGGTAGGCCTGATCACCGACAACGATGAGACGGCCTATAGGGAGGAGGTCAGAGAACTAGCAGTGTGGTGCCAGGACAACAACCTCTCCCTCAATGTGAGCAAGACAAAAGGAGCTGATCGTGGACTAGAGGAAAAGGCGGGCCAAACAGGCTCCCATTAACACCGACGGGGCTGCAGTGGAGCGGGTCGAGAGTTAAGTTCCTTGGTGTCCACATCACCAACAAACTATCATGGTACAAATATACCAAGACAGTAGTGAAGCGGGCACGACAAAAACCTTTTCAGTCTCCTGATGGGCAAAAGATTTGGTATGGGTCCTCAGATCCTCAAAAAGGTTCTACAGCTGCACTATCGAGAGCATCCTGACCGGCTGCATCACCGCCGGCTGCATCAGCTTCCTGCCATCCAGGACCTATACAATAGGCGGTGTCAGAGGAAAGCCCATAAAATTGTCAGACTCCAGTCACCAAAGTCAGACTGTTCTCTGCTACCGCACAGCAAGTGGTACCGGAGCACCAAGACTAGGACCACTGGGCTCCTCAACAGCTTCTACCCCCAAGCCATTAGACTGCTGAACAATTAATAAAATTGCCACTGGACAAATTACATTGACCCGCCCTTTTGGAAACTGCTGCTACTCGCAATTTATTATCTATGCATAGTCACTTCACCCCTACCTACATGAACAAATTACCTCAACTCTTCTTGAACTGCACTGTTGGTTAAGGGCTTGTAAGTAAGCATTTCACGGTAAAGTCTACACTTGTTGTATTCGGCGCATGTGACAAATAAAGTTTAATTTGATTAATAAGTTGCATGGACTCACTCGAGTGCAATAGTGTTTATCATGATTTTTTAATAACTACCTCATCTATGTACCACACACATACAATTAATCTGTATGGTCCCTCATTTGAGCAGTGAATTTCAACCACAGATACAACCACAAAGACCAGGGAGGTTTCCAAATGTCTCACAAAGAAAGGCCCTTATCGGTAGACGAGTAAAAATGAAAAAAGCAGACATTGAATATCCCTTTGAGCATGGTGAAGCCATTAGTTACATGTTGGATGGTGTATCAATACACCCAGTCACTACAAAGATACAGGCGTCCTGCCTAACTGGAAAGGAAGGAAAGCGCTCAGGGATTTCACCATGTGGGCAATGGTCATTTTAAAACAGTTAGAGTTGAATGACTGGGATAGGAGAAAAGTGAGAATGGATCAACAACATTGCAGTTACTCCACAATACTAACCTAATTGACAGAGTGAAAAGGAAGCCTGTACAGAATAAAAAAATATTCCAAAACATGCATCCTGTTTTCCAACAAGAGCCTAAGACTGCAAGCATGTGGCAAAGCAATTAGCTTTATGTCCTGAATACAAAGTGTTGTGTTTGGGGCAAATCCAATGCAACACATTACGGAGTACCGCTCTCCATATTTTAAAGCATGAGTGGCTGAGTTAAAGTTGACTGAAATCTACTGAAAATCTATGGCAAGACCTGAAAACAGTTGTCTAGCAATGATCAACAACCAATTTGACAGAGCTTGAAGAATTTTGTAAAGAATAAAAAATAAAAAAAAGGGCAAATGTTGCACAATCCAGGTGTGAAAATCTCTTCCGAGATTTACCCAGAAAGACTCATAGCTGTAATCACTGCCAATTGTGCTTCTACAAGTATTGACTTATGTAAATGAGATATTTCTGTATTTCATTTTCAATAAATTTGCAAAAAACTGTCAATAAACATGTTTTACTTTGTCATTATGGGTTATTGTGTGTAGATGGGTGAGAAAAATATATTTAATCCATTTTAGAATAAAGCTGTAACTTAACAAAATGTGGAAAAGGTCAAGGGATCTGAATACTTTCCAAAGGCACTGTATATAATAGATTTTTTTTTTAAACATGGATTCCCGAAGCTGTTCCTTCGTTAAGTGGATTATTTAACACACGCAGGCTGCACACATATAGCCGACACATAATCTGTCAGGTAGACAGATTGCATGGAGTGGCCCAGGACAGAGTTTGGTCCTTGAAGTTATGGTAGCTGATTTAGAATTTCTACTGCTCCAATATAATTATTCCATGATCTCATTCCTGATACGTTTTTAATGAGAGATGTAGGCGTTTGTTTCCCACCGTTTCAATTGAAGGGTGTTGTGCTAATCTGTTGTGATTGTTGCAGTAAAACCATGTGTGGTTAATTATGAGCAAGACAACATGGAGGCTTCAACTTGGTTTTCCATACAAAGCGTTCCATTACAAAGGGAAAACGTTTTAAAACATGATACAGTAAGCCCTCAATAACTCTAACATCACAAATGGCCAGACTGACTAGCTCCCACATGGCCAGACATCAATAGTGGGTTTGTGTCGGGAGCATGCTGTCTATTTAGTCAGGCAATTCCCACATTATTCGGACATATTTTAGAAAGTAAAATAACTTGAATCTCAATGCATAATGCCACTGGGTGGCCTATAAAAACATGTATTATTCTTAAAGTTGTAATGCATACTTTTTTGCATACATTTTAGGGGAGTTATTTTTTTCTATAGGCCATTACAACAATGAAATGTAAAATATAGGTCCTTGATAATCACAATTAAGTGTTTGAAAAAGTCCTTGCCAATGTCTGTATGAACCCTGTACAAGCTAATTGCTCAGCCAACAAATAAAATCTAAAATCACCTGCTATTGAAATTACGCCGGCATCAATCAATGTCCGGGCACCCTGACAAAACTACGTCAGAAAATAAATAATCCGCCTCCACCCTCCGTTCTATTGGCAAACGTACAATCACTGGAGAACAAACTGGACAAGTTCCGTTCGAGACTATCCTATCAGCGGGACATCATATTTATTTGAGTCATGGCTGTACAAGGACATGTACAATATACATATAGCTGGTTTTCCTATGCATTGGCAGGACAGAACGGTAAACTCAAGGGGGGAGGTGTGTGTGTCTTAACAGCTGGTGCACAATCTCTAATATTTAGTAAATCTCCAGGTTCTGCTCGCCTGAGTTAGAATTCCTCATGATAAGCTGTCGGCCATACTATTTACCAAGAGAGTTGTCATCTATATTTTTTGTAACTATCTATATTCCACCTCAAACCGATCCTGGAACTAAGACTCAACCAGCTGTATAGGGCCATAAGCAAACAAGAAAATGCTCATCCAGAGGCAGCGCTCATAGTGGCCAGGGACTTTAATGCAGGGAAACTGTACTCCATCTTACCTCATTTCTACCAGCATGTCACCTGCGCAACTAGAGGAAACAAAACTCTAAAAATCACCTTGACTCCACACACAGAAAAGCTTACAAAGTTCTCCCTCCATTTGGCAAATCTGACCATAACTTGATCCTCCGGATTCCTGTTTTACAAACAAAAACTCAGTACCAGTGACGCGCTCAATACTGAAGTGGTCCGATGAAGCGAATGCTAAACTACAGGACTGTTGTTTCGCTAGCACAGACTGGAATATGTTCCAGGATTCAAACTTTGCTGTGTCCGGGGTCGTGGAAACGCTGTAGGCACAGTGATTTGAGCTAGCCAATTGGCCAGTGCAGTAGGCACACTCGATTTAGCCACATATCTGTAGGCACATACGTTTTTTCAGACCAATGAAAAAGTTCAAAAATGGGAACATTTTGCTTAGCCGGTGCGTGAGGCTCCTGGATCAAATGCACATACTGCCAACAGCGAGCGTAAGCCTTTAAATCGACTAGGAATGCCTTGAATATTGACCAGTCGATCACGATAGACATGCGGGCGACCACTGCACGAGAAGTACTCTGGATGCAAAAAATATTTAGAGTCTACTGTATTTTGTTATGTCAAGCTATCCCTCTCGTATTTACCTGAATGACCCAGATGGGTTGCCATACAGATGGGTTGCCACCATACTACAGTATAAACAGTATTGGACAATGGTTCTGACCAGTGTATGCAGCTCACAAGGCCTTACAGAAGAATAAAGTATGCAGCAGACCCTCACCTCTCAATGCCCAGCTCTTTGTTGCTCATCTGCTGGACCATAACCACCACCTTCTTCTGAAAGCCCTGCCGCAGCTTGAAGAAGAACTTCTCTCGGTCCTTGGGAACCGGGCTGATGAGGCGGATGGGGGAGAGGAAGACAGCCAGATGGATAGGCAGTTGTTGGCTTAAAGGTCTGTTAAACTGTGTGTGTAGGTATGGGACTGATTTAACCCCATAGCATGCATTTGTGTGTGTGTGTGTGCGCTCGCAGTGGCTACATGCTGACCTGTAATTGCCCTTGCTGTCGTCCTCTTTGACCTCCAGTGAGACGGTGAAAGTGAAGAGGTCACTGTCGGGGGAGAGGGGCAGGGCCGAGTCCCTCTCATCAGGGTTTGGCTTGGAGGAGCGCCGGAACGCTGTGGAAAAACTGTACAGGATCCGACTCACCTGGAGTGGAATGCGGAAGGAGGAAGAGGGAAAATATAAAATTATGATTAATGGATTTTGCTGTGGGGACAAAGTTTGAATTTAATTAAATGTAAAACTACTTTATAGGGTGGCAGATAGCGTTGGGCCAGTAACCCGAAAGGTTGATGGATCGAATCCCCGAACTGACAAGGTAAAAAAAAAAATCTGTCATTCTGCCCCTGAGCAAGGCAGTCAACCCACTGTTACCCCGAAGACGTGGATGTCGATTAAGGCAGCCCCCCACACCTCTCTGATTCAGAGGGGTTGGGTTAAATGCGGAAGTTAGAATGGTAATGTGTATTTTAGCGTGTTAGGGCGCCCTCTCCTGGTTTCTTCCAGTATAGTGAAGGCAAGTGCACATGGAGTCTATATACACTTACTCTTCATTACACACAGGTACCAATAACAGTAGAATAGAAAATATTTAAAAATCATTTAAACACCAAAAATACATTTGACCAAACAAGCTTATGGGTCTATAGGTTAATTTCCATAATTAAGTCAAACTAAATTGTCAAGTGTGTATTTTCGCCAGTTGTCCTGCATCTTATTTATCACATGCAGACAGCATACAGAGCCTAGTTTGAGGAGTGGAAAAGCCTAGCACCTGTCAGTGTGAGAGCAGCTCCTCAAAAAGCTGGTACTGGAGTGAAATAAGTGCTTTTATAAGCCCAGTCATTGTGCAACATTATTAGGTGTGCTGTTTAGAACAATGTTTTCCCACCAATTACATTGACAAATGTTTGAAAATTATGTTTAATTAGCTGCTTTATTACAGCAGTTGCATGTTCATTAATAGGCTATAGCCTTTTGACTAAGACGATAGGCTTGCCATTGCTGCATGTTTTCAGTCAGCTCTTAATGAAAAATGTTCGTTCCTTGTATGCATGCATAGTATTTTCATTTGGTCACAACATTTTACTGTTTGGAAAAAAACAGTTAATGGTTGGATAGTCTGCAGCAAATTGGACCAAAATATGCATTCCCTAAAAAGAATAGAAGCCAGTACAATAGAACAGTGACTCACAGCTTCCTTGATATGGCAAGAGAAGACGTGGACCTGGAAGTCCTCTGAGCTGCGGTAGCTCTCAGTGAAGGAGAAGCAGTCACTCTCGATAGAGCCCTCCCGACCCCGGGCGCAGAACAGCACCTTGTAAATGGGGAAGGAGGCGATCTCCGTGCCTGACGCCTGGTCCACAATCCTGAGGAAGGAGAGAGGAAAGGGGAGGTCAGGAGATAAGCAATTGCAACTATTATTGAAGGGGATAGGGGTTCCTTAAGTAGGCCCACTCACCTTACAAACTGATGTTAATTGTTTTATTGTCATATTTTTCCATTGAGTCCAACGACATGCTCCGTTAATTTCCTCTGTTGTAATGTGTCATTATTTCAATGACAAAGGTATTTCAAGACACCTTGGTTCTTTATATAATTTCCTTTTTTCTGGTTAGGTGCAGAGAAATATCTATGATTTTACACATTAAAGTTTATTTTCTTATTTCGTGCGGTTATCTTTCTCATTCCCTAATTCCCACAGTTGGCTAGAGGATTGTTATGGCTTTGTTTCTATACATTTGTCAAACTGCTCAAACCAGAGTGTAGGTGCTTACAAATGACACTGCCAATAAAGTGTGTATTCAATCGTTCAACCTTTGTTTCGATGCAATATAAATGACGCCCATTTCAGATGTGTAAGAGTTTAGCCTACTTGTTGCATAGTCATACACACAGAATCAAGTACATGTAGCAATTATATTGAAGGCTTTAGTTTAGGTCTATGTAAATACAGGAGAAATTCCACAGACATGAAATGCACACATAGATAACACACAGCTGTGCATTGGTGCAGTATAGTGGTGTGGATGACTGACATGACACACGTGGGGCACAGACAGAGATGCCACTCTACTTATAGTGACCACATACTCTAGTCTCTACATGAATGACCTGACGCAGCCCCCGGGTACATTAGGCACATGAGGGTGACAGTATGGGGACTGACCTGACGCAGCCCCCGGGTACATTGGGTACATGGAGCGTGATGGGGATGGGGATGGCACTCTCTGCCCGCAGTGTGGTCATGGCTCTCTGGGCCTCGGGCTCACTGCGTGGGGCCTTCACCCATGTACAGCCCAGGTAGGACAGCTTACTGAACTGAACACTGTCCTCCTCCTGGACCAGTGGGCTGCCTGCTGCAGGACACACTGACACCTCTGAGGGGGACAGACAGACAATAGGTCACGTATTATTCAGAATGTTAGGGCAGCTCTGTGGAATAAATGGGTTGTCTAAACATCGGTAATCCTCAGTAAAATGGTACCTGAACTGAAAATGGGATAATATTTACAAAACCACAAACAGTTATTTGAAGCTAATATGATTTAGCCTTTGACGATTATAACAGTAATTTGAGGCAAAGTTTGATGCTAATGTAGTGAAGACAACCCACAATGCTAGTTTTTACATGTACTAGCCTGCCTAAATTAGTCCCCAGCAACTTGTGGAGAGAGGAAGCCAGGGTCATGTCAAACCTGTACTTGCGCTCAGCAACAGGAAGTGAAACTAAGGACAGCACAGTCATGGCCAAAACTGTTTGTCACACATACACACTACTTAGAACCAGGTTGGACTGAAAATCATTTGTTGTCAAATTGATCAATGAAAGTCAATGAAGTCAGGGTAACTGTATGGATCATTACAAAGCATGCTCACCCCTTCTTTTGTGTTTCCTTGGTTTAATTTTAGAGGCATTTTTTTTTTTTGACTTGGTAAAACATCTGAGTGGCTGGTAGATTTTTTATTTTTTAATCTACCTGCCACAGCAGCTGGTGGTCCAAAAATGTAACCTTATGCCCTGTTTGGGTCAGACAGCCATGTACAATACAGTACCAGTCAGCATACGTTGACCGTTCCTTGTCTACATGATCAATACATTACACTCTAATACAACTACTTAGTAACAATGATATGTTTACATTATTTTTCTACTGATTTAATCTACTGCACATAAAGCATGTGAAACTATTCTTCAATCGTGTACAGTGGGGCAAAAAAGTATTTAGTCAGCCACCAATTGTGCAAGTTCTCCCACTTAAAAAGATGAGGCCTGTAATTTTCATCATAGGTACACTTCAACTATGACAGACAAAATGAGGAGAAAAAAAATCCAGAAAATCACATTGTAGGATTTTTAATGAATTTATTTGCAAATTATGGTGGAAAATAAGTATTTGGTCACCTACAAACAAGCAAGATTTCTGGCTCTCACAGACCTGTAACTTCTTCTTTAAGAGGCTCCTCTGTCCTCCACTCGTTACCTGTATTAATGGCACCTGTTTGAACTTGTTATCAGTATAAAAGACACCTGTCCACAACCTCAAACAGTCACACTTCAAACTCCACTATGGCCAAGACCAAAGAGCTGTCAAAGGACACCAGAAACAAAATTGTAGACCTGCACCAGGCTGGGAAGACTGAATCTGCAATAGGTAAGCAGCTTGGTTTGAAGAAATCAACTGTGGGAGCAATTATTAGGAAATGGAAGACATACAAGACCACTGATAATCTCCCTCGATCTGGGGCTCCACGCAAGATCTCACCCGTGGGGTCAAAATGATCACAAGAACGGTGAGCAAAAATCCCAGAACCACACGGGGGGGCCTAGTGAATGACCTGCAGAGAGCTGGGACCAAAGTAACAAAGCCTACCATCAGTAACACACTATGCCGCCAGGGACTCAAATCCTGCAGTGCCAGACGTGTCCCCCTGCTTAAGCCAGTACATGTCCAGGCCCGTCTGAAGTTTGCTAGAGAGCATTTGGATGATCCAGAAGAAGATTGGGAGAATGTCATATGGTCAGATGAAACCAAAATAGAACTTTTTGGTAAAAACTCAACTCGTCATGTTTGGAGGACAAAGAATGCTGAGTTGCATCCAAAGAACACCATACCTACTGTGAAGCAAGGGGGTGGAAACATCATGCTTTGGGGCTGTTTTTCTGCAAAGGGACCAGGACGACTGATCCGTGTAAAGGAAAGAATGAATGGGGCCATGTATCGTGAGATTTTGAGTGAAAACCTCCTTCCATCAGCAAGGGCGTTGAAGATGAAACGTGGCTGGGTCTTTCAGCATGACAATGATCCCAAACACACCGCCCGGGCAACGAAGGAGTGGCTTCGTAAGAAGCATTTCAAGGTCCTGGAGTGGCCTAGCCAGTCTCCAGATCTCAACCCCATAGAAAATCTTTGGAGGGAGTTGAAAGTCCGTGTTGCCCAGCAACAGCCCCAAAACATCACTGCTCTAGAGGAGATCTGCATGGAGAAATGGGCCAAAATACCAGCAACAGTGTGTGAAAATCTTGTGAAGACTTACAGAAAACGTTTGACCTCTGTCATTGCCAACAAAGGATTGAGATAAATAAGTATTTGGTCAATAACAAAAGTTTCTCAATCCTTTGTTGGCAATGACAGAGGTCAAACGTTTTCTGTAAGTCTTCACAAGATTTTCACACACTGTTGCTGGTATTTTGGCCCATTTCTCCATGCAGATCTCCTTTAGAGCAGTGATGTTTTGGGGCTGTTGCTGGGCAACACGGACTTTCAACTCCCTCCAAAGATTTTCTATGGGGTTGAGATCTGGAGACTGGCTAGGCCACTCCAGGACCTTGAAATGCTTCTTACAAAGCCACTCCTTCGTTGCCCGGGCGGTGTGTTTGGGATCATTGTCATGCTGAAAGACCCAGCCACGGTTCATCTTCAATGCCCTTGCTGATGGAAGGAGGTTTTCACTCAAAATCTCACGATACATGGCCCCATTCATTCTTTCCTTTACACGGATCAGTCGTCCTGGTCCCTTTGCAGAAAAACAGCCCCAAAGCATGATGTTTCCACCCCCATGCTTCACAGTAGGTATGGTGTTCTTTGGATGCAACTCAGCATTCTTTGTCCTCCAAACATGACGAGTTGAGTTTTTACCAAAAAGTTCTATTTTGGTTTCATTTGACCATATGACATTCTCCCAATCTTCTTCTGGATCATCCAAATGCTCTCTAGCAAACTTCAGACGGGCCTGGACATGTACTGGCTTAAGCAGGGGGACACGTCTGGCACTGCAGGATTTGAGTCCCTGGAGGCGTAGTGTGTTACTGAGGCTTTGTTACTTTGGTCCCAGCTCTCTGCAGGTCATTCACTAGGTCCCCCCGTGTGGTTCTGGGATTTTTGCTCACCGTTCTCGTGATCATTTTGACCCCACGGGTGAGATCTTGCGTGGAGCCCCAGATCGAGGGAGATTATCAGTGGTCTTGTATGTCTTCCATTTCCTAATAATTGCTCCCACAGTTGATTTCTTCAAACCAAGCTGCTTACCTATTGCAGATTCAGTCTTCCCAGCCTGGTGCAGGTCTACAATTTTGTTTCTGGTGTGCTTTGACAGCTCTTTGGTCTTGGCCATAGTGGAGTTTGGAGCGTGACTGTTTGAGGTTGTGGACAAGTGTCTTTTATACTGATAACAAGTTCAAACAGGTGCCATTAATACAGGTAACGAGTGGAAGACAGAGGAGCCTCTTAAAGAAGTTACAGGTCTGTGAGAGCCAGAAATCTTGCTTGTTTGTAGGTGACCAAATACTTATTTTCCACCATAATTTGCAAATAAATTCATAAAAAATCCTACAATGTAATTTTCTGGATTTTTTTTTCTCATTTTGTCTGTCATAGTTGAAGTGTACCTATGATGAAAATTACAGGCCTCTCTCGTCTTTAAGTGGGAGAACTTTCACAATTGGTGGCTGACTAAATACTTTTTTGCCCCACTGTATATATGCTATAATGTACTTCTACATTGAGGTCACTGGAACAGCCAGCAAAAGCCTTGCATTTTCAGAGAGAACAAAATAGATATGAAAATGTATGGGATTCTGTACAATGACATTTTCATGAGTTAACCATCCAATAGGCACATCCTGAACTGATTCATTGCCCTAAGGGATTGTACAGATGAGAGGTGTAGAGTAGTACCGGCAGGTGTGGAGTACAGCGCCAGGCCTTGGGGTTGTGTCTGTGAGCCGGGGGCTGTGGAGTTCAATGTGTCACGAAACGTCTCGGTTCCCTCCTCTCCTGCTCCTCCACTCCGGTCCTCCATCACTACGTGGTCATCCAACAGCTCCTCCATGGCCCTCTCCAACTGTTCCTTCCCATTGCAGGACATCTGAGGAAAGGAAGGGATTGAGAGGTGAAACCCTGTGTGTTGGACTGGCTTTCAGAAGAGGCTCAAACTGTGGCTTTATACTAGAGTAATTGTATAGGAATAACCAATAGAGAAGTGTGTGTGTGTATTTAACAGTTGACATATAACAAATCGACCGCTAGCTGCTACATGCCCCCTAGGCACTAGACAGGAGGAGTGGTGTGGATAGGTATTAGCAACATGGTAAAAGCTCCTCATAGCCCTCTGATAGGCTAGTGGAATCTCCATCATATTGCTATCCAATCCTTTCTGATCTACAGGAGAGCCAAGGGGTTAGGGGTCAATATTGGCATAGTTGTTCAGCATTGTTAGCATCTACCTTGAGTCTGGGCTTGCCCTCTGAGCCTGAGGGGGATCCTCCGGTAGACGGCTGCACCAGCACAAACTCCTCGCTGGTGACAGTGGCCACTGATTCGGTGGAGCCGCTCACTTTGCCAAGAGAGGTGTTGTCCATCGTTAGCCAGGAGCCCCAGGGGCCAGCGCTCTCTGCCCCCGTCCTCTGCCACACAGCACAGCCTTCTGCTCAGCCCCCTGCTGCTGGAATCCTGGATTGGACAACACATTTCACTACATTTGGGATTGTCATGATAATATAGAAGCATAGGCTTAGCTTACATCCTCTACAGTGGGATATGGAGTAGGTAGGGACTGTCCATTTGTAATGTGTTTTTTCTATTTGCAAAGTCATCTCATGTCTGTGGCTACATTTGCCAGTTACCTGAACAGAAAGGCCTTATTTGAAACTGGAGTGGAGAGCATAAGCTGACAGCATAGCCAAGCCTGATATTACACTGAGCCTCAAAGCCCTATGTCATCTGAAATGGAGATCATCGATTCAAAGTCAAATTACGCTTAGGCCCTGCGTTTGCTGAACAGCTCATTAACTCATTGAAGTAAACCAATCAGTTGAACAAAACAGGCATCTGCTCTTCATTGTATTTGGAAGATTTAGAGGATCATATGCTAATTTCAGACCCTTTCATATGATTCCTGTTTGAAAAGTGCATTATTTTCTGCTATTGCGAAAGATGTCATCTAAAAATAGCCTGTGAGTTGTTTTTCCCTTAGTCTCACATCTTGACAAGATCAAATCAAACGTGTCTTGGGTGTCCGAGGTTTCGGCTGAGTGTCAGTAGTGACGGCACAAGAGTCATTGCTTTGATCCGAAGAAGACACTGAGTGCACTCACTGATTGAGTAAAAAGCCATTTCAAGTCTGTAATAACTTGCTTTAAAGTCATTCCAAAAACCAGGCAGGGGAAAGGCCTATGTAGGGAAATGTTGAACAAAATGTAAAATTCAAATATAGCCTAAAGCTTATCAAGACTACAAGCCTTGGTCTCACGCTGTAGTAATGACCTTAAGATGGTTAGAATGAATAGCAGAGCTGTTCTCATAACTGGGCAAACACAAAGACCTTCTTCCGAAGATAAATGTACCTTGAATTTCAGCAGACACAGCGACCGTCAGGAGTTGCTAGTAGCCTGGTAGAGGAGCTACTTGGTTGCTTTAGTGCTAACACAAGTTTGCTAGCCAGTATCCACCTACGCTAACACTTTGACTAACATGTGGAGTAGGTGAACCTACATGTAGTGAGAGTCACTGACTCCTATTGGTGAAAAACCACAGCACACAGCCAGTTTCCCACTGAGGCAACAGACAGTCATGTGCTCCCATCACACTCATTCAATTATGTACATTACAATCTGCAGAGGAGGAAAATTATGTATGTTCCCAGCAAAGGTGTAAAAGTACCAAATTGTCATGCTTGAGTAGACACATTAATAGAAAGTAAGTCACCCAGTAAAATACTACTAGAGTAAGTCAAAGTATTTGGTTTTAAATATACTTAAAACCTGTTTGGGATAGGGGGCAGCATTTTCACGTTTGGATGAAAAGCATGCCCAGAGTAAACTGCCTGCTACTCGGTCCCAGTTGCTAATATATGCATATTATTAGTAGATTTGGATAGAAAACACTCTGAAGTTTCTAAAACTGTTTGAATGATGTTTGAGAGTATAACAGAACTCATGGCAGGCAAAAACCTGAGAAAAATCCAAACAGGAAGTGGGAAATCTGAGGTTTGTTGTTTTTCAACTCTTTGCCTATCGAATATACAGTGTCTATGGGGTCAAATTGCACTTCCTAATGCTTCCACTAGATGTCAGTCTTTAAAACCTTGTTTGATGCTTCTACTGTAAAGGAGGGGATTGAGTCAGTGGTCTGGCAGAGTGCCATGAGCTGACCACGCGCGTTCACGTGAGAGTTAGCTTGAGTTCCATTGCATTTCTGAAGACAAAGGAATTCTCCGGCTGGAACATTATTGAAGATTTATGATAAAAACATCCTAAAGATTGATTCTATAATTCGTTTGACATGTTTCTACGAACTGTAATATTACTTTTTTTTTTTTTTTTACTTTGTCTTAACTAAGCGATCGCGCATTGAGCATTTGAATTACTGGGCTAAACGTGCGAACAAAAACGAGGTATTTGGACATTGATTTGTTCAATAACATCCATAATCTAACATTTATTGTGGAACTGGGATTCCTGGGAGTGATGAGGATCAAAGATAAGTGAAAATTTATAATGCTATTTCTGACTTGTGTTGACTCCGCAACATGGCGGGTATATGTTTGGCTTGTTTTGGTCTCTGAGCACCGTACTCAGATTATTGCATGGTTTGCTTTCTCCGTAAAGCTTTTTTGAAATCTGACAAAGCGGTTGCATTAAGGAGAAGTATATCTATAATTCTGTGCATAATACTTGTATCTT